>NW_007256039.1:183875-188459 GCF_000164805.1 Carlito syrichta
GTTCTCTTCTCCCCACTGGTAGGTGGTGGGGGCTTTGTCGAAGATGAATTGGTTGAGGAATTGAGGTTTTGCTTCTGGAATCTCAATTCTGCTCCATTGATCTATATACCTGTTCCTGTACCAATACCAAGCTGTTTTGATGATTGTAGCTTGATCATAAGTATTTTTAAAAGGAAAGAAGCAAAAGGAATTAACATAAAAAAGGGGAAATTGAGCCAAAATATAATTTTTTTTGGAGAAATCAAGAATATTTTAAACATTTTTTTTACTTTTAATATTTTCCAAATTTTCTGTAAGTACATACCACTTTTCCTAGACTACATAAATAAAATAAACTTTACTTTTAAGGCATTGCTATTTAACTTTCAGTTTTTCCGTATAGAAAATTAAATCACACATATTTGAAATAAGAATTACTTTATTCTACTTGAGTCAGATACAGAAACAGAAATATACTTGAAACATTTGATATACTAAAATTTATTTGTACATAACTTTGAAATTGGTGGGTTCTCTTTGATCTTGGGATAGTCTAACATTCTGAGAATTTACTTCTAACAAATAGTAAACTGTATTATGAAGACCTGCTTCAGGAGAAAGCTGGAAGCCACCTGTGAACACAAACCTGTGAATAAATAAAAGAGTTGCAGAATAGGGAAGAAAGCTTTGCAGTTACATTTATTCAGCCTGTCATTTCCTGGTGAGGAATGTGAAACCTAAGGAGTAGAGTTGACTCCCCCAAGCTCGTCACCCATGCCAGTTCTCCTCATCACTACCCTACGGCTTCTTCAGCTCTATTGATAATAGCATTTATGAAATCTTTTTGGAGAGACAGTTCAAGGAATATGGGAAAAAGAAAAAGACGTGAGTAGGAGACGTTCACAGAAAGGAAATTTGAGGGCTAGAAGATTAAACAGTGACTTCTTAGGATTCTTCTTCTTATGATTATTCTTTTTTTTTTTTTTTAATAGAATCTCACTCTGTTGCCCAGGCTGGAGTGCAGTGCCATGATCATGGCTACTGTAGCCTTGACCTACTGGGCTCTAGTGATCCTTCTCCCTCAACCTTCCATGTAGCTGGAACTACAGACACGCCACCATGTCGGGCTAATTTTTTTATTTATTGTAGAGACAAGGTCTTGTCAAGTTGCCCAGGCTGGTATTGAATCCTTGGGCTCAGGCAATCCTCTGGCCTCTGCCTCCCAAATGCATTACAGGCATGAGCCACTGCACCTGGCAAGCAGTGACTTCTTAGAAGAGAAAGAACATGAGCAGAGTTAAGAGGGGTGTTCTCTATCTATCCTATCCACCTATCCATCTATTTTCTATCTATCTTCTATAATCCATCCATCTGTCATCTATTTTCTATCTGTCTTTCCTATTGGTTCTGTTTCTCTGGAGAACTCTAATACATCATGCCTGATAGAAATGTTTTTGTCTGCCTGGTGGGCGTGGATTATAATGGATAGTTTAACAATATGATTTAGGGTGGGGACTGGCCACACTTACAAACACTGGATCTGCCAGCACCATGATCTTGGACTTCCTAGCCTCCAGAAATGTGAGAAATATGTGTTTGTGGCTTAAAAAAAAAAAAAAGAGGGGTGTTCTGCAGCTGGAGGGAAATACAGTTCAACTTCTTGTCAAAAACCGGTGAGGTGCCAAGTGATCTGGCTGCTTTCTCATTCCAAATGTGTTCTGCACACTTTCTCTAGCTTGTTAGCATCTAGCTGTTCTTCCTTAATACCTTGAACATAGTACTTGTGCTTTCTTTTCTTTGGAAAGTTTTCTCTGTGGTCTTTGCATGTCTGCCTTTTCATATTAAGGTGTTAACATAAATACCACCTCCTCATAAGACCCTTCTTTGATGACCCTTTTGAAGGGAGCATTTTTCCACTTATTCTCTCACATCACTCTTTATTTCCTCTAAAACACCATACTTTGTATTGTATTGTTTATTCATATTGTCTGTTCTAAGAAGTTGGTGAGACTACCTCTTTTATTCGTCATTGAATTCTTAGAGTTTGGTGTAGTACAGGCCATATAGTAGACCCATAATAATAAATACTTGCTGACTGAATGCTTGAATAAAAATTAATAGAATCCTGTGGAACTTAGAACTTTTAGAAACATTCTGCTTGGTGTGGCCTGCTATTTTTTTTTTAAGAGCAAAGCGTAGGTGCAAGTTATATAAATGGTTATCTACATTCTCATCTTATTAGTGGAAACATATAGTCTTTGCTTTTCTTAAATACTTTCTTCAGTGAGCATAACAAAACAGGCTTCAGTGGTGAGGATAGGATCAGTAGCAATGTTTCATGAGTCAGGACTGACACAGGATTTGTAGATGTGCACATGCACCTGATACGCAGAATGATCAGAGCTTAGAAATATGTGGAACTCAAAGTCCGAACCTAAAAGAGTAGCCCAGAAAACCATTAATGAAATTTGATTCAGAGGTCAAAGCCAGATTAAGAAATCAGAAAAGCAAAGAGTAAATAAACCCAAGCACATTGAGATTTAATGGGAGAAAGTCCTAGGTAATTAATTAGAATGGATTTTATTGTTTGCCACTTGAAGAGTGTTGGACTTGACTTAGGGCTTAAAGGCCATATGTGCAATGGGTAAAGCCCACTTTTGGCATAAAAATTATTTAAGCCTAGTTGATTTTTTTATATTACATAATTATTTTGAGATTTTATAAATATATTTTTTAATAATCTAAGACAACAAATCTGGAGAATCAATTCTTCTTTTCTTCTCTCTCTATAAAAAGTAGATAAATTGTTAGAAAATCCTTGGTAGACTATTACTGGATAGTCCACTTGATTCCTGCCTCCTGATATTCATGTTTTGTGTAGGCAGACTCTTTCCACATTGAAGCTCAGCTTGGCCATGTATCTTACTTGGACTAGAAGAAGATATGCAGGCAGAGGTTTGGTAAGAAGATGATGCAGGCACTTGGGACTTGTTTTTGTGGAATGTTGCTTAGAGCATTGAGCCACCATTGTAAGATCTGTCTACCCTATTGACAATATCATATGGATGGAGAGATGCTTAGCTAGCTCAGAGAGATTCTAGCTTCCCATCTGTGACTCCAGACTTGAAAATGGAGATGCCATATTGAATGTTCCAGCCACCACATTGATCAAAAGACCTGTCCATCTGAGCACAACTCAGAATGCAAAAGAAATTATTGTTATAAGCCATTAACTTGGTGTCTGTTGTTATGCAGCAATTGGCATATTGTATGTTTTTTTTTCTTTTTGAGCTGGGGTCTCACTCTGGCACCCAGGCTGACGTACAATGGCTTGATCATGGCTCACTGCAGCCTTGATCTCCTGGGCTCAGATGACTCCTCCCCCTCAGTCTCTGGAGTAGCTGGGGCTACAGGTGTGTGCCACTACAGTTGACTAATTTATGGATTTTTTATATAGAAAGATCTCACTATGTTGCCCAGGCTGATCTCGAACTCCTGGGCTCAAGCGGTTCTCCTGCCTCAGCCTCCTTAAGTGCAGGGATTACAGACATGAATCACCACACCCAGCCTGACATTTTAAAAATGTATTTTAATGGTAAGATAGTACACCTTTGTTACATTTATTTTACCTGTTAATATTAGCCTGATAAATTCAGGTATGTATTCCACGAAACTAAACATGTAGTAATATTAAACTTATTATTTTAATAATTACTGGTATACTATCAGGAACTGTTAAGCATAGAGAAAACAAAAAAAAATCACAGAACCAATGGCGAAGTGGCTTACAGTTTGTAGCCTAGCAAGCAAGCCCTGTATTGTTGAGTGATGCAAGTAGTGACTCAGGTAAGCTTAGGGTACTATGGCATTTTGATTAAGAACAGAAGAGGTTAGATTCTGTTGCCATAGTTTGTTAGCTCTGTGACCTTAGGAAAGCTATTTATTCTCTCCCAGCCTTGATTTTCCCTTCTGAAAAATAAGGATAAAGTATACTTACTGGATAATCAGCTTGAAAATTATACTAAATAATGTAATATTGAGTCTCCAATACTTGGAAAATACTTAGTAATTGATTTCTTATTACTAGTGTTCTTAACAATATAATAAGAGAGCAAGGCAGAGGACAAGCAGGAGAAAGTCACCACCTAAGAAAATACTGTTGACATTCTGCTTTATCTTCTTTTCAACTTTCTTTTGTGTATATGTAAATTTACACCCACATGCTTTCACGTGTCTGTGCCTGGACTTCTTTCTATAGGTTGTGTCCCATATTCTAAAGTGCATATAGATCACCTGAGAATTTTGTTAACATGCAGTTTTCATTTGGGGAGGGCTTAGGTGGGACCTGAGAGACTACATTTTTAAGCTCTCAGATAATGAGGATACTGCCAGTATTTGGTTCATGCAGAGTAGAAAGAGCCTATAGGATGGCATGATATTTATGACCCTTAGTGTTTTGGTCTCAGTTCCCCTCTGCAGCTGTTATTCTCGTCATTTGGTACCACATAATCTGTTCTCAGCCGGGCTCGGTGCCTCAGCCTGGATTCCCACACATTTGGGAGGCTGAGGTGAGTGGATTGCCTGAGCCCGCGGGTTCGAGACCCG
>NW_007256039.1:188481-189703 GCF_000164805.1 Carlito syrichta
GGGAGCGGCCACTGCACTCCAGTCTGGGCGACAGAGTGAGACTCCAACTCGAAAAAAACAAAAAACAAAACAAAACAAAAATCTGTTCTCAAGTCACACAGAATTTTTTTTCATTTATCAGTGATAGTGTTACCAGGTTAAAAGTGATTTTTTTTTTAATTTTATAAACATTTTTTGTTTTAAAGTTGTGCGGTACAGTTAAAAGTTAGGTATACAAATTACATCGTTCAGGTGTCTCCCCATCCCCAGACAGAATATTGACTACCGTTAATCCCACCTCCCTTCCCCTCCCTACCCCCCTATAGTTTCCTACCACTGTCAATCCTTTTCTTATAGTATTACGATAGATGTTCAAGGTCCACTTCTGAGTGAGAACATGTGATACTCAGATCTTTGTTTCTGTGTGAGGTCACTCAGTATTATAAACTCTAGTTTCATCCAGGTTGCTGCAAAATTCATGATTTTTTTCTTTTTTTGTGACTGTGTAGTAGTCCATCATGTATATGTACCACATTTTTTTAATCCAGTCCTCTTTTGATGAACGGCATGGTTGGTTCCTGGTTCTTGCTATTGTGAACAATGCTGTGATAAACATACATGTGCAGGTATCTATTTTATAGAGTGATTTGAGTTCTTCAGGGTATATTCCCAGTAGGGGGATTGCGGGGTCATATGAGAGGTCGATATTTAGAACTTTTAGGAATCGCCACACTGCTTTCCACAGAGGTTGCACTAGTTTATACCCCTACCAACAGTGTAGAAGTGTTCCCTTTTCACCACACCCTCTCCAGCATCTGTTATTTTTTGAGTTATTGATAATAGCCATTCTGACTGGAGTTAGGTGGTATCTCAGTGTAGTTTTAGTTTACGTCTTCTTGATGATTAGTGAGGTTGAACATTTCTTCATGTGTCTGTTGGCCGCTCATGTGTATTCTTTTGAGAAGTGTCTGTTCATATCTTTTGCCCACTTTGTAATGGGGTTATTTTTTTCTTTTCAGTACCTTTGAGTTCCTTGTAGATCCAAGATGTTAGGCCTTTGTCAGACATGGAGTTGGCAAATACTTTTTCCCAGTCTGTGGGCTATCTCCCTGCTCTCTTGATGGTTTCTTTGGCTTTGCAGAGGCTTGTCAGTTTAATGAGGTCCCACTTGTCTATCTTATCTCTTATGGCCTGTGTGTTTTGGGTTTTGTTCAAGAATGGATGCCAGTTCCAATTTCCATAG
>NW_007256040.1:0-1984 GCF_000164805.1 Carlito syrichta
CAAAACCATAATAAAAACTACTGATTAATGAAAAAAAAAAAATAAATAAATAAATAAATAAATAAATAAATAAAATAAAATAAAAAGGGGAAAAAAAAAAAATAAAAAAAAAAAAAATATTGATAAAAAAAAGAAAGAAAATAAATAAAATAAATAGAAATAAAAACAAACAAAATACAAAAATATGGGTTCATCAGCAGAAACACAGTGTGGAAAATTTCTCAAAACTGTGCTCGAGACAAAGTAACATTTCTCACATATGGAAAGTTCAAGTTTTTTCAGACTTTAAAAAAATGTTTTCTCTTTTATCCTTTGTACTTCATAATGTCTGAGGAAAGGACACGACAGCAGTGATTGTGAAGAAGGAGGAAAGCTGTCTGCCAGTGTTGGTAGTACCTCCTGCTCACCTGAGCGACCTAGTGGAGCAGAGCTACCCATACCACCAAGAGCACTTGCCTGCCTCTGAGCTGTTATGTCACTTACAGAGAACTATTATCATATTTAACCAACCATATGTTCAGGTTTCTTTGTAGCATCCAATTTTATTGTCCCCTGATTCCCATTAGTTTTTGAAATCATATTTTTTCACCATCCTTTTATGAATACAGTCTGCTGGGAAACCAGAATCAGGTAGGTCAGCTGGATGTCTTTAAAGGGATTTAATGACCTTGTGTGGGTTTGGGCCTTATCTCCTGTCCCATATCAACTCCGACTCTCAAGATCATCAGATGTTTCAGTCACATGAAGACTAAATATGACCTTAGCATTATTTAACTTCCCATATTGCTACTTACACATTATTTTCTTTCACTGCATCCTGTAGACTCAATGATCCATTTATTAGTAAGTCTATATAACAAATAAACTGTCTTATGTTTCTTAAAAAAATATATATATAGTATCAACCATTGAATTGTACTTTAAATTTGGAATTTGTATTATAGCTCAATAAATATGTTAATAATGACTGCAAAATAGATATTTGTAGACATACAAAGAGCAAAAGAATTCATCACCCACAGACAAATTAAAGGATGTCTTCCAGGCAGAAGAAAAAAGATACCATAAGGAGATCTGGATCTACACATTAAATAAAGAACACTAGAAATTACAAATACAGGAATGCCAATAAATAAAAATAACAATGTAGAATATGTTTTATGATATATATAAATATACATATGTACTATTTTTTATAAATAGATGCAAATGAACATAGATGTAAATATACCACATGTAATGACAATGATACAAAGCTTGAGAAGGGAAAATAAAAGTATACAATTTTAAGAATCTTGTATATGAAGTGTAATATCACTTGAAGGTAGATTGTGGTAAATTCAAGAGGCATAGTATGAACCCTACAACCAATAAAATGCCAAAAAGTGTTACAGCTAGTAAGACAACAAAAAGATAAAATCCAGTGATAAAATGGTTATCTCAATGGGTCAGAACAATGTAAATAATGACAAAACTTTAAGCTCCATATATGATTGAATGAGTTAACTTTGTTCTTCTCCTGAATCACAACTATACTCTCAACCTAGACCAGTTTTCTCACAGATGCATTTGGTTGGGCTTTCATGAATATTGGGGCCCACGGAATGGGGGTGAGTCAGTGTAGACAGAGTCAATGCCTCTGAAGAATACATCTCTGCTATTCTAGAAACAACTGAAGGATAAAAAGGAAAATAATGAATGAGTAGTATGATAATTGTACACAAGTACAGTACATTAAAATGTGAACCACAGTCCCTCAATTATAAGTTGAAACAAAAAATGTTCCTCTAGGACTTACTTTAATTTTTTTATCTGAAATGGTGCCAGGAAAATATTTGTTGTAATATTTTTCAGAGATGGAAAAGACTCTAAGACTTCACACCAATGGGCATCTGCCCAGTTATAATCTGCTTCTGATTATATGTTTAAGATTGGGAGGAAAAATGTGTTTGTCCTGGGAAAGAAATTTGAAGACATTCACCAT
>NW_007256040.1:2004-12587 GCF_000164805.1 Carlito syrichta
TATATATGTATAGAGAGAGAGAGAGAGAGAGAGACCTTGATTACTTTAATATCACCATATGCAGGTTAAATTTAGAATACTCATAAGCTAGTGTATGAAAATGGACTACCATACTGAAGAACAATGAAAGTTTCATCTTCTTTGGAAAAAATGTATTAAACTCCATTGTGCTATCAGTGCTTCAAAGTCAATGTGTTGATCTCGTTTAATTTCTGTAATAACAACTGCTTTCCACCTATCCAATGCTTTATTTAGAATCTCTGCTGTGAGTTTTATCATTGTTAGTTAATTCCTGAATTGGTTCCAGTGGCAGAATATTGGATCTAGTGTTTTGTAGTACAGGTTTATTATGTCTTTTACCCTTTTTAGTGGCTCTGCCCAAAACTCTCTTAACAGGGAATCTGAGCATTAAAAACTTCTTTCCCTCTGCTTTGGGACTGCCCTGTTGTGGTACTCCATCAAGAAAGGCTGCCAGTTGGGAAAGGACACCGGCATGCCAGCTAGTGCTTGTAAAACAAAGCAAAATAATGTTTATATACTACTCACATTTAGAATATTAGCTGCATTCGTTTTTTATTTCTTCATAGTAAAGTAGCACAAATGTAGCATATTCAAACAATACACTTGTATTATCTCACAGTTTCCATAGATCGGAAATCCCGGCACAGTTTAGCTATGTCCTATGCTCAAGGCCTTACAAGGCTGTAACCAAGGTATTGGCCAGGTTTCAGTCTCATCAGAGGCTTGATGGTGAAAACATCCACTTCCAAGCTTCTTAAATTCTTTGGCAGAATCAATCCTTGTGACTGTAGAACTTATGGTGGCTTTTTTCCCCCTAGGCCAGCAGAAAAGAGAGTCTCTGACCACAGCGGGGGCGTAGTCTCTCTCTTAAGGGATTTTAGTTGATTAAGTCAGGTCTACCCAGGAAAATCTCCCTTTGATTAACTCAAAATCAACTGATTTGGGACATTAGCTTCATTGCAAAATCTTTTACCTTTGCTGTATTCTATTGATTGAAACAAGTCAGAGATTCAGCCTTCATTCAAGGTAAGGAATTATAAAAAGTCATTACACATTATAATGCATATGCCTCACTGGCTTTGCCAGCAATTAGTGGAGTAACCGTAGTTAATTGGTTCAACTTCTCTAAGCCTCAGTATCTTCATATGTAAAATGAGGATGATAGTATTGATCTTATAGGACTGCTGTGACAATTAAATTGAGATAGTATGTAAAAAGCACTTAGCAGACTTTCTGGTTATTAATAATGTTTTCTCAAACTTTAAATTGGAGTGAGCTTGTTCTGTCCTCTGCCCCAACACTTTCTCATACTGCGCTATGCTTTTTTGTATTTTTCCCATTTAAGTTTGCTTTTACTATATATTTCATTTAATTTCACCTGGATACAAATGTTGGAAAGTTTACTATAATTTTCTCTAAGCTTACCTTCTTCTAGGGAATACTCCTGGCCACACTAAGAAGACTGCATTTTAGGGTGGAATATGTGATTTCAAACTTCTTGGCCCAAGAATATCTCAAAAACTGACATTTTTAAAAAATTAAGCACATATTTTAGTTAAGTCTTGGGCTTTTCCAGCTGCACAAATGTGTGATCAACATCTCTGTCAGACAGCCACTAAAATGGTGAGACTATTAGACAATAGCAAAACTTGAGGCAAAGGAATTATTTTGGATGGGAACAAAGTGATATGAAGAGAAGTTGCTTATAAAACATGTAGATTACTCATTCATTTTAGCATGAATGATTCTTTTACTGTAGCAACTAAAATGAATATTTGGCATTTTAACTATAACCATACTTTTAAACAGCTTTATTGTAGAACAATTGACATATAATAAATTTAACATATTTAAAGTGAAAAAATGGATACATCTTGATATATGTATACACCCATGAAACAGTTACTATAATCAAGATAATAAGCATATCTATCATCCCCCCAAATTTCCTCATGCCCCTTTAGAATTGTTCCCTCCTCCCCTTCCTCATTTCTTGCATCCCTAAGCAACCATTGAGTATTTCTTCATTAAATAGTTAACATTTTTTTTAGAACTTTAAATAAATGGAATCACACAATGTGTACTTCATTTTATCTGGTTTCATTTGATCAGAATAATACTTTTGATATGCATTCATGCTGTTTATATACTTTTATAATTCTCAGTAGTATTCTATGGTATGCCTATATCATAAGAGTATGCCTATTGAAAGACATGTGGATTGTTTCCCATTTTTGGTTATTACAAATAAAGTTACTTTGGACACTCAAGGATAAGTCTTTTTATAAACATGTTATTTTATTTTTTCTTTGGTAAATAGCTAGAAACAGAATGGCCATGTCATATTATAGGCATATGTTTAATTTTTTAAGAAACTACCAAATTCTTCCAAAGCAGTTGTACCACTTTACATGCCCACCAGAAATGTATGAGATTTTCAGTTACTCTATTTCTTGTCAGCAGTTAGTATTGAAAACGTCTTTAATTGTAGCCATTTTAATTGGTGTGAAGTGGTATCTCGCTATGGTTTTAATATGTTCTTCTCTGATGATTAATGATGTTAAGCATCTCTTTACATGCTCATTTGCACCCCTACAGCTTTTGGGTGAATTGCCTCTTTAAATTGGTTGCCTGTTCTTTTTTTTTTGAGTTGGAGTCTCACTCTGTCGCCCAGACTGGAGTGCAGTGGCCACTCCCGGCCACTGCAGCCTCGACCTACTGGGCTCCAGCGATCCCTCCGCCTCAGCCTTCCAAGTAGCCGGAATTACAGGCACGTGCTACCATGCCTGGCTGATTTTTTTTGATTTATTGTAGAGATGAGGTCTCGCCAAGTTGCCCAGGTGGGTCTCGAACACACGGGCTCAGGCAATCCACTCACCTCAGCCTCCCAAAGCGTGGGATTACAGGTTGAGTCACTGAACCCGGCTGGTTGTCTGTTCTTAATCGGAGTGTTTATTTTATTGGATTTGGAGAGTTGAGTATAAATTCATTATTAGATAGATGATTTGCAAATATTTTCTTCTAGTCTCTGGCTTCTCATTCCCTAAAAGAAGTGGCACATTTTTATGAAATACAATGTATCAATTTTCAAAGTGTGTGTGTGTGTGTGTGTGTGTGTGTGTGTGTGTGTGTGTATGGATTATGCTTTTGGTATCATCTCTAAGAAGTATTTTCCTGACCAAGTTACAAATAGTTTCTCCTGTTTTTTTCTAGAAATATCTTTGTTTAGGGTTTACATTTGTAAGTATGATCCAGTTTTAACTAATTTCTATATATAGTGTTAGTTACAGGTAGTTCATGTTTTTGAACATGATTATTCAATTGTTCTACCACCGTTTATTGAAAACACTATTGTTTCTCCCTTGAGTTTCCTCTGCATCTTCGTGAAAAATCAATTTACCATACATCTCTGGAATCTTTATTTTGTTTTGTTGATCTATTTGTCTATAGTGATGCCTATGACATACTATCTGGAAAACTATAACTTTTAAAGTCCAGTAATGTATGTCCTCAAACTTTGTTCTTCTCTTTCTAAGATATTTTGGCTATTCTAGATACTTTCCATTTCCATATGAATTACAGAATCAGCTTGTCATTTTTATCAAAAAAGCAAAAACTTCAGCTTAGATTTTGTCTGAGATTTATTTTAATTGAAATATCACAAGGGTACTTGCATAATGAACATTTGCATACCTAACCCTGAATTATGCCTCACATATTTAAAATAAAAAATTTAAAAAAAAGAAAGATCAATCTGGGCACAGTTGACATATTAACAATATTGAGTTATTTAATCCATGTACAATATATATCTCTTTATTTTTCCTTCAATTTACTTCAGCAATGCTTTATAGTTTTCACTGTATAATTTTTGTACTTGTTTTTCATATTCTACTTTTTTCTGCTATAAACGGTATTTATTTTGATTGCTAATCGTTCATTACTTGTATATAGAAATATAATTGATTTTTGTATGTTGATCTTATATGCTGCAACATTGATAAACTCTATTAATTCTAGAAGCTTTTTTGTTGATTCCACCATCTTTTCTAGAGAAGATGATGTTTTCAGCAAATAAAGACAGTTTTTTTTTTCCTTTCTAATATGGATGTCTTTTATTTATTTTCCTTGCCTCATTGCACTGGCTAGAATTTCCAGTACAATAATGAATAGAAGTAGTCAGTATAGGCGTTTTTGATATTAGGGGTAAATCTCTCAGTCTTTCAACCACCAAGTATAATGTTAGCTATAAGGTTTTCCTAGGTATCTTTATTAGACTGGAGGAGTTCTCTTCTATTTTTACCTTGTTGAATATTTTTTTCATCATGAAGGAGTGTTGGACTTTGTTACATGATTTTTCTGCATGTGTTTAGGTGATAATATGTTTTTTCTTGCTTAGTGTTTTAATATGGGGAATTAAATTCATTGATTTTTTAATGTTAAACTAGTTTTTATTTCTGTCATAAATCTCCCTTGGTTATGACATATTATCCTTTTTATGATATTGTTGGTTTGTATTTGCTAACATTTTGTTTAGAATATTTGCATCCATGTTCATTAGGAATATTAATTTGGAGGTTTTTAAATTGGTGATGTCTTTGGTTTTGTTTTGCTTTAGCTGTATTTCCCAACGTTTGACATGTTGTATTTTTTTTTAACTTCAGAATAACTTTATAATTTTACTTCTGAGCTCTTCTTCACCTCATTGGTTATGTAGACATGCGTTACTTAACTTCTAAATATTTGAGATTTTTCAGAAATCTTTTTGTTATTGATTTCTAATTTAATTCCATTGTGGTCAGAAAATATATTGTGCATTACTTGAATCTTTCAAAATTTATTGAGACATGTTTCATGACACAGAATGTGGTCTTTCTTGGCAAATGTTCCATGTGCACTTAAAAAGGTCATTACTAGACATTTGGTAGTGTTTTTTTAATTTCCTATACTGTAAATGTTTATACTTTCTACTTATTCTGTTAATTACTGAGAAAGGCTGTTCAAATATCCAACTTTAATTGTGGATTTTGTATTTTTCCTTGTAGTTCTATAACTTTTTGAATCATTATTGAATATTGCTTTGAATTATTACATTTTCTATATTAATTGACCAATTTATTATTATAAATTTACCTTCTCTTTCCCTGATAATATTCTTGGTTCTGAAAACCACATATTTCTGGATTTTTTTCATTCTCCATCTTGCTTCTCTTTAGAACTCTGTTCTAGTTACCATGGCCTCCCCTGTGACCAAGTCTCATTCAGTCTCCTAAATAGGGAGATTGAAAAAATTCTGCCTACGTTCTCCTCCCTGTGCTATGAACTGGAAACTCTTTCAAGGCAGTAAATGTGAATCATCAGGTTCACTTTGTTTGTTTTCCATCTCTCAGGGAATTACTGTTCTTCCTTGTCTGTTGTCCAATGTCTTAAGAATTGTTTTTTATTTGTTGTTTCATATTTTTGTTCAGTCTTTGGTTATTTCAGGTGGGAGACTATATCTAGTCCTTGTTGCTCTGTGGTGGGCAGGAGCAGAACTCTCACCACAATACTTTTAAACTCAGATGTTGAGTCTGGCACTATTCAAACATTATATATAGAAATTATTAGATAATCACCAGGAAAATAGCCAAGTACTTTCTTATTAATTTTTATTAGTAAAAACAACTTATTTCTAGTTACCCAAGACACAAGTCCTCAGAATATTTTATCTATTGCCTTTTCTTTGTTCTTCACAACTGTTCATCAAGTTCTATAAATTATACCCCAAGACATCTTCTCAGTCAACGTTTTTTTTCTGTCTCCACTTTTGTCTAGTTCAGGACTTTATCTCCTCTTACTTATACTACCACAATAGCTTCCTTATCAGTACACGTTTCCAATTTCTCCATGCTCTAAAACATTTTATATACTTATTCACCAGATCAATATTCCTAAAGCATAGCTCTGGTCTGGTCATTTCCTTCCTTATAAGCCCGAATATGGTACAAATCTCTTAACTTTGTATTCAAAGTATGTATTTTGGAATCTTGCTCCAAGTTATCATACTAGCTTTCTCTAAATAACTGTGGCTATTATTTATTTTATTCACCTTATTTGCCCTAGCAAAACTGGAGTAGTTTATATTTTTCTACTTTCATGTTTGTATGCTTCCATGTTTGTTTTTATTATGTTGTTTTGCCTATTTAAAATGCTCTATTGAAATACTACTTGTTCTTCAAATTCTAGACCCAATTTCATTTTCTCCATGGACCCTAAATCATTTTAGATGAAAAAAACTACATCTTCTTTTGTATACTCATGACTCTTTAGATGTTTCTTAAAACACTGACATCAGCTTTCTCAAAGTATAGCTGCTACTCAATTGTATGTACCTGTTATAGGCACCTGTTTGGTTAAGTGTTTATTGAAAGATGGAAAAAATAAACCTCTGTAATTTGGTGCTGCTCTTTCATTATTTCCAAATACAAAACGAAGTATAGGAATAACATTAGCTCTTAATTGGATTTTCCATCTTTCATGGAATTAGTCAGGTGGATTAACAGGGAAATAAAGAAAAGGATAAAGTATTCTGAATTTCATTTTGGACAATATTATTTTGTACGGTGATTCACAACATTCTGAAGTGTAGTTTAGATACAGGAGAAGACCAATACCCAAACGTTTGTTATGAAAGCATGTAAGAAGAAAAAAGACAATGAGATTCCAGAACAAAATTGTTTTTCTTTTTCTTTGTGTCATATTGAGGGTTTGGGGTGATTAAATAACTGGTGATACCTGTCACTAAATTGATTTGCAGTCACTTGCAAAAGAAGCATAGTACTTTGCCTTTAGTAAAGTTAAATAGATGTATGTCAATATAGTTCATTTTTGAAGCCAAAAGTATACCTACTCTTGGCATCTCTCAGAGAGCTCCTATCTCTGAAATTATGATTTTGGAAGTTCTAGAACAACATCTCCAAAATTTCCTCACAAATCTAACACAATGCTCCAGATTGTGATTTCTCCCTAATCATTATTGATGACCAATACCTTCCCCCTTAATCCCTATACTATCCTTAAAAAAATAAAAGACAGATAAGAATCGTGTTTGAATGAGCAAGTCTAAGCAGATTTGTGAAATTTTGATGGAAAAAGCACCAAATTCTGTACGTGATTAACGCCCTCTGAGGCATTAATTCTGTAAGTGAGGCATTCAGTAAGTGATTATGCCCTCTAAGAGGTGAGTGCAGACAATATTCCATATTTTCCAATTTATATAATTTACATCTAAGATACCGTAATACATAGAAAGAACTGCATTAATGGCTAATATTTACTTTTACCTTTAGAAAAGTACCTAAAGTTCAGCAAGTTCTCAGGAAAGGTTTTCATTGTAAACCTAGATCATCATATTTTGCAATAATGTAGTTACTGGAAGTTTAGAGCTTTGTTTCAGAGTAATTCCCCTTAATAATAAAAGAAAGAACACAAAATATTTCTTCCTACCTCTTTTTCCTTGCTTTTCAAAATCCAAAAATAAAATCATTGTTAAACTAAGCAAAAATGACCTCTACCACCCTCTACCTCAGTCTTATCTACTGAACAAAAACACTTTTAGGACAATTTTCTTCCTCAATATAAAAATGAAATTTTTATTTTAAAATGTACATAAATTAATCATCTTGATTGTCACTCTAAGTAACTGTTACTATTATTTTTATTGTATCTATGAAATAAGTCAACTTTGTTATAGATAAAAATATTAAATGTCAAGATATGACAAAATTCTTTACTAATTCCTTGACTTTGTAAATAAATTAAAATCTGTGACAGCATATAGTCATCTCACATTTGAAACCAATAAATTTCATAAACTAGCCAAGGATAATTGTACAATCTAAATAGATTTGAAAATTGGCAGCCAAATCATTTTGTTGAATATTTTAAATATTTGTTTATAGATTGACATATTACTAGATTTTCTGACCTTAAATAAAATGCCACAGGACAACAAGAATGTGCCACTTGTTATATAGATGTTTATGCTTCTGTCCAGCCATTAAGTAATCAGCACATTATACAGGTAGTGAGATTGAGATTCAGTTCTTAGTCTACTTGTTGTGACCTTAATCTGAATCACTTTTCAAATGATATGGTATTTGTAAAGCTGCTCTAAGTGACAGGTTGCGCTTGAGTTTGTTCTTTTGTTTAAAGCTTGATTAGATATGTTTTAAAATACATATGAATGTATTAAGAACTCTTAATGATAATATTTAAACAATACTCCCTTGTTTAGAGATTCATACCAGAAAAGTGTAGAGGTCTCAGTAGACTGCAAATTTATCAAAAAGGCTAATGCTATTATAGGCTACACTAAAATAAATTTAGAGAAAAGTTTAGAATACAGGATGTGATAATCTGGTTTTATTATGTAATGATCAGGTCTAGTAGAACTGTGTTCATTTCTTAGAAAGGGCTTAAGCGAATTAGAGAATCTTCAAAACAAAAAATGCTAATGATGATGCTAGAAACAATGGTATGTGATGAATATATAAGAGCAGTTGTCTTCAGTTTGTTTCTATATTCTCACACTAACTCCATAGGACATGTTTTAAATCAAGACATCTATACATTTCATATAAATCCTCTCCCTCTCCCCTCCTTACCTTACTACTGCTCTCCACTGGCTAGTCCCTTTTATTTGAAAGTCAGCATAGTCTAGAATAGCACTGGACTTTCATTCACAGTAAAACAAGAAAAAGAGATAAAATCATAAGTATTCAAAAAGAAAAAAACCTAAACTAGTTATTTATAGATAATATTCTTGTGCATGCAGAAACTCTATAAAAGAGTCTACATTTATATTGCTAAAATTAATATGAGGGGTTAATAAAGTTCTGGATATAAGATATTATTGAAATCAACTGTGTTCCTTTATTTCAAAAAAATTAGAAAATATAATATTAAAAAATCTATTAGTAGTTTTTTTTCTGCTTTGTTGAAGATCAGTTGGTTCCAAGCATTTAGGTGTATTTCTGAATTGTTCATTCTGTTTCATTGTTCCATGTGTCTGCCCTTGTGAAAGTACCATATTGTTTTGGTTACTATAGCCTTGGAGTGTAATTTGAAGTTGGGTAATATGATGCTTCCAGCTTTGTTCTTTTTGCTTAGGATTGCTTTGTCAATCCAAGCTCTTTTTTGGTTCCATAAAAATTTTTGAATTTTTTTTTCTAATTGTGTGAAAAACGATGTTGGTAGTTTGATAGAAATTGTGTTGATTTATAGATTACTTTAGATAGTATGGTCATTTTATTTTATTTCATTTTTATCATTATAAAGATGTGGGGTACAATTTAGGGTTACAATTTAGGGTATACAAATGATTATGTAGGCACCCTCATTGATGAGGTATGCCCCTCCCTCCCCTAGCAGTTTCCCTCAACTGCCAATCCTACCCCCTTTCCCTGACAGTTTCCCACTACTGCCAATCACTTTCCTATAGTATCAATTTTTAAAAATTTATTTATTTATTATAAAGATGTGGGGTAAAATTCAGGGTTAGGTATACAAACATTGACCATTCAGATACCATTGTTGATGAGGTACGTCCCTCCCCCTCCTAGCAGTCTTATAGTATTATAATTGTTCAAGATCTGCTTATGAGTGAGAACATATGGTACTGTGTTCTTTGTTTCTGTGATAGATCACTGAGTATGATCAACTCTAAATCCATCCAAGTTGCTGCAGTCCATATATATGTTTATCCTTCTTTATAGCTGCATAATATTCCATTGTGTATATTACCACATTTTTAACAATGTTGATTTCTCCAATCCATGAGCATGGGATGATTTTCCATTTGTTTGTGCCATCTGTGATGCCTTTCATCAGTGTTTTATAGTTTTCCAAGTAGAGTTCTTTCACCTCTTTGGTTAAATATATTCCTAGGCATTTTGTTTTTTGCAGCTGTTGTAAATGAGATCAAGTCCTTGATTTGATTCTCAGCTTAGTCATTATTGGTGTATAGCAGTGCTACTAATTTATATGTTGATTGTGTAATTTGAGACTTTACTGAATTCATTTATCCAGCAGACAAAAACATACACTGAGGAAAGAACACTCTATTCAACAAATGGTGCTGCAAAAAATGGATAGCCACATTCAGAAGAATGAAACTGGATCCCTATCTCTCATGATATGCAAGACTTAACTCAAAATGGATTAAGGACTTAAATGTAACACCAGAAACAATAAAAATCCTAGAAGAAAACCTAGAAAAACAAACGCTTCTGGACATAGGCTTAGGTAAAGAATCTATAGCTAAGATCCCCAAAACAGATATGAATTCTCTTCAGATTGAACACCAAATTTAATGTGATTTCTATAAAAATCCCAGCAGGAATATTGTATATATAAGCAAGTTGACCTTAAAATTTATACGGAATGAGCCGGGCTCGGTGGCTCAGCCTGTAATCCCTCGCTTGGGGAGGCTGAGGTGAGTGGATTGCCTGAGCCCGCGGGTTGGAGACCCGCCTGGGCAACTTGGCGAGACCACGTCTCTACAATAAATCAAAAATCAGCCG
>NW_007256040.1:12607-49645 GCF_000164805.1 Carlito syrichta
CTACTTGGAAGGCTGAAGCGGAAGGATCGCCTGAGCCCAGCGGGTCGAGGCTGCGGTGGCCAGGAGCAGCCACTGCACTCAAGTCTGGGTGACAGAGTGACACTCCAACTCAAAAAAAAAAAATTTAATATGGAATGATAAGCTCAGTGGAATAGCTACAATTTTGAAATGGAAAACTACGTTTAGAGAAATCATATTACCTAGTTTTAAAACTTACTATGGCATTAACAAAAAGACAGACATACAGAGCAATAGAAGAGAATATAGAGGCCAGAAATAGACCTATACAAATACACACATTGCTTTATAAAAAAGATGCAAAAGCAATTCAGTGGAGGAAGGATAGATTTTTCGATCAATGGTGTTGGAAACATTGAAGATCCATAGACAGAAAATAAATAAATCTCAACTAAAACTTCATATCTTATACAAAAATTACTCAAAATAGAAAATATAGTTAAATGTAAAACATAAAACTATAAACTTTTTATGGGAAAAAACAGGAGAAAATTTTTCAGACTTGGGTTAAGCCTAGACTTTGTAGACTTGACAAAAAAACACAATCTATGAAAGGTGTAATTGATTAATTATACCTCATCACAATTAGAAACTTTTGCTCTGTGAAACACTGAGAAAAAAAAATTTTAAAGCTGGTTACAGACTGGGAGAACATATTTGCAAATTATGTATCTGACAAAGAACAGATCAAGACAGACCAGTGGTTACCAAGGGTTATGTTTGGGGAGATAGTGCAATTATATAGAGACTTTCTTTGGGGTGATGGAGCTGTTCTGTATATTTATTGTGGTTATAGTTGCACAAGTTTTTACATGTGATAAATTTTATAGAACTATACTTCAAAAATAAATAAAATAGGAAGTGATAAAGGAAGGGAGGGAAGGAAGACATGTAAAAACTAGTGAAATCCAAATAAAGTCTGTATTTTAGTTGTAGGACTGTACTGATCATAATTTCTTAGTTTTGATAGTGTACTATAGTTACATAAGATGTCATCATTGGGGGAAGCTGAGTGAGAGTTATATAGGATTTTTATATTATTTGTACAAGTTCTACATATGAGCCTAAAATTATTTCAAAATTTAAAGTAAAATAAAGTTCTGGTCTAAGAGTTGGAAGATATGGATTCTAATTTGAGCTCTCCAGTTGCTTAAATTCCAGTTTTCTCAATAGTAAGATGGAAATAATTCTGTCTGCCACATCTATTATGTTTCATAAGGTTACTAATGACAATTGCCAATTACCAATAAAATTAATGTGGAAATACTCCATGAACTGTTATGCTGTATACAAATTTAGTTTTTATGCCCAGTGATTATTTTATTTATAGGCATAACTAATTTGCATGCCCCTTGACATTTTTACTCCTAGTGATAAACGCCTGTTTTTCTCACTCGAGATTTTGCTTTGCAAGCACATATTATAGAATATATCATGTCACTTGACTAGAGAAGTGGGAAAATTCAATTGCGAATACAATGTTCACTTCCTTGCTGCATTCAAACTTTATTTCAAATCACAGTCAGCATCTATTTCAGAGTTATCATTTATTATGTAGGTATAATTTAACTTAGTTACACATGCAAATATTTCTGAAGTCAAATGTGGGGTACTTTTATGTCAGATTTTTTTTACCTCCAGAGAACACACACAACTTGCTATTGATTAATTAAATAGCTGAAGCAACAATTCTAAGAGCTGTGTTACGTTTCTGTACTATCTTCTCTTGCTTGTAACTTGTTTTAGCTTTTGTTTTGTGAATTATGAAAAAAAAATCTTTGCTTTAACTTGGCATACGTGGCATTGTGCTATGTGATATTGAGATTTATTGTCCTAATTTGATCCAAAGTTCTTCTGTGAACACAGTCAGGGAAAAATTACATTCTACATGCACTGAAATTTTGCCCAAATACTCCCTTAATCTCTCATTTTTCAGCCTTTTACATATTGTACTGTGCTGATTCTTAGACTCAGATTTGAAATCTAAAAACCAGATGAGTCAATTCTTTCTTTTGGAGGAAAATTGGCCACTTGAGCATCAATGACAGATTTTTTTTTCCTGACCAGAAATTCATTCACAGGAGCAGGTTTCCTTTTGTGGCCTGATTTCAATAAGTCTATTAAATTAAGCACAAATTTTAAAATTCAGTGCTGCTAAATATAATTTTGCATTATACAAAAGCCCTGCGTAATGACTACATTGTATTTTTAATAACGCAATTACTAAAGTGTTCCCATTAAATACATACTCTCACAATTTGTCTAGATTGCTGTAATTGTTCTAAATTCAATGTGCCTATCAACAAACCTCTTCAGATCTTCTATACTCCATTTTCAAAAGAAATCTCTCTTAAATCTCATGTTCTCACTCATAAGTGGACCCTGAACATTATCTAATACTACAAGTAAGAGATTGGCAGTAGTGGAACACTGCCAGGGAAGGGGAAGTAGCACATAACATCAATAAGGGTACCTGATCCTAAACCAGGCAAAGTGAGGACCAATGGGAGGCTCAAACCTCACCTGTACATTAACCACTTATGTACTCAATCCTAAATTGTACCACATCTTTAAAAGAAAATAAAATAAATATTGGAAACAAAACATTAAGACACCTGGATGATATAATTGCAAAGGGCAACATCTCAATACAAGATGGAACACTGGTATATTCAACTTTCACTCATACACAGGTTTAAATGTAATTTTATCTTATTCTAGTTGATATCAAAATGAGTTTCTCAGCCGGGCTCTGTGGCTCAGCCTGTAATCCCATGCCTTTGGGAGGCTGAGGTGAGTGGATTGCTGAGCCCACGGGTTCGAGACCCTCCTGGGCAGCGAGACCTCATCTCTACAATAAATCAAAAAAATCAGCTGGGCGTGGTAGCGCATGCCTGTAATTCGGGCTACTTGGAAGGCGGAAGCGGAAGGATCGCCAGAGCCCAGCAGGTCGAGGCTGCGGTGGCCGGGAGTGGCCACTGCACTCCAGTCTGGGCGACAGAGTGAGACCCCAACTCAAAAAAAAAAAAAAATGAGTTTCTCAATAATCTTTCCAAATTTATATGTTGCTATTCCCTTTTGTGGTTACTCAATCATACCCCAACATACCTCAAACATTCCTTGGTCTGAAATGCTCTTTCTTTCATATTTATTCACTTGGATATTACTAATCTTTCAGAACCCAACTTAAGTGCCTCTTTCTGATCCCTTCCATTATCACCCACACTAAAAACAAATCTGCACTTTCTTGATACTTCTTTAAATTATCACCTCAGGCTGGGTATGAAGGATGACACCTCTAATACCAGCATTTAGGGAGGCCAAGGTGGAAGGATTGCTTGAGCCCAGGAGTTAAAGACTAACCTGGACAACTAGACCTCGTCTCTACAAAAAAAATTTTTTTTAATTACCTGGTATGATAGTGCACTCTTGTAGTTTCAGCAACTCAGGAGGTTGGCACGCAAGGATTGCCTGAGCCCAGGAGGATGAGGCTTCAGTGAGCTATGATCGTGCCACTGCACTCCAGCCTGGGCAAGAGTGAGACCCTAGTTCAAAAATACATACATATATATAAGTTATTACCTTATAGATATTTGTGTAAATGTCTTCTTTCTTATTTGACTATGATTTTATGAAGGTAGTGCTATGGTTTAAATATATCCCCTCCAAAATTCATGTTAATACTTTCTTTTGGAAACTGATAAGTAATAAGGGCTCCACCCTCATTAATGATTTAATGCCTTATAAAAAGGTTAAAGGAACTAGCATAGGGCCTTTTTGCTCTTCTGTACCTTCTGTCATGTGAAGACACCTAAATGGTACCATTTATGAGAAATAGGCCTTCATCAGACACAACCTGCCAATGCCTTGTTATTGGACTTCCTAGTTTCCAGAACTGTGAGAAATGAAATTATAATATTTATAAATTACCCAGTCTGAGGTATTTTACAATAGCAGCACAAATAGACTAAGGCAGGTAGGGACTTTTTCATTGCTGTATTTTGTATTGTCCCTAGCAGAGTGCCTAATACAAACTAGCATTGCTTAAATGATTGTTTAGAAAAAAAAAATCACTCTTTCTACCTAATCAGTTATTTTTATAATGGCAGAAGTTGGAATATAAAAGGTTTTTCTCTACTACTAGTTACATATGAACGGTCAAAGAAATGTCAATATAGAGTGGAAAAAAAAAGTGTGATTTCATTATTTTTCTTAAATATTCCCACAACATAGCATGTTTATAACTAAAGTCAAAAGTCACCTTCCAAAGGTATACAGAAATTATTTTGGGGCTATCTAAAGAACTACTTTCCCCCATTAGCATGATTAACAAAGAAATAGTTATTAAACAGATGATCACATATCTGAATACAATCTAGAAAATTCATTAATACTCCCATGGAACAAAATCAAACCTAAACAATAGTTTAAACCTCTCTGCAAGCAAAAAACTCTTCTGTATTTAAGCTTATCACACACACAAAATAATCAACACAAAATGATTGATAGTGCAACTGTCGTTTTCATGCTGTTCATAGAAAATATCACTAATAAGCAAATTTATATCTGAAGTTGTAAAACTAAAAGAATGCAGTAAATTCCATATAAATTTTATTTTGAAATTTATTTTTCAAATGAAAAAGTATTCAGTATGAAGTGAGATAGTTTAACAAATGATCAGAAAAAAACATGGTGGCAGAGTCAGTCGGACTGTGCAAGTCTGAGTGTGAGTGAGTGAGTGTATGGAAAAATTTGCTTGCATGTCTGGCCATGTGGGTGGTTGACTGAGTGGGGACTCAGGAGCAAGTGACCAGGGCTCTCCTGGATTTTGCTTGGACCCCACCACCTCCAGGGGTGCAGAAGCTAAGTGCCATTTAAAAAAATCAGCTAAGTTTTTTCCCAGAGAGAAGCAGTTGGGACTGATGGCCACTGCCAGACTGTCCAGTCACCATAGTGCCAGGCCAGATACTGGCAACGAGGTCTGTAGAGGGAGCACAATAAGGGAGCCAAAGGCAGAGTCCCATTGGAGAAGACAAAATAGGCACACTGCTACCATCTTGAAAACTGGGCAGGGAAGCACTCTGGCTTCCTCATCATGGAGCAACAGACCCACTCTCTGTGAAAAACTGAGAGGAATAATTGCAAAACCAATCACAAGAGGGCATTTAGTACCCAGAAATTATTTTTTAATTCATTTTTTTCTCTTTTTTGTACTTTTGGTTTGCTGAGTGTGCGTGAACGTGTGTGAGGGTTTCATTTGTATTCCCCGCATTTTTTGTTTTGTTTGTTTTATTTTTTGTTGTTTTTTTTTTGTTTTGGTTTGGTGTATGTGAGGGATTGATTTGCATTCCTCCCCCTTATTTTTTCTTCTTCCTCTTTTGTTTTTGGGGTGTGTGTGTGTGTGTGTGTGTGTGTGTGTGTGTGTGTTCAGTGTTCCATTTTTTGTTTGCGGGTGTGTGTGTGTTTTCTTTTCTGTTTGATTTGTTTTTTATTTGTTTTCATTTTCATTTTGTCTTTTTTGTTTATTGTTCTTGTTTTTGCTATTTTTTGTGTTTTATCTCATTTTTTATTTTTTATTATTTTTGTCCAATTCTATTTTATTCTACTTTCCTCTGTCATCCTCATTACTGTTACCATATCTTGGACTTGGGGTACAAACACATACCCATTGCAACATCATAGAGAGTGGTGATGGAGACTGGGTCTCAGGAGGCTCCTACTCCAGTCAGTGAACATTGTAATTTGCAAGTAGCTTCTGTATCCTAGCTCCACATCATCCACTTTATTCAACTCTCAAAACTAAAAGAAACAGCAAAACTTTCCACCCCAGACCTGTTTCAAAACAGAACAAATTTAGAGACTCTGATAAGGGCAGAGTAGAGGGATGAGCAAATAACAGAAGTAAAAGTCTTGCCTACTACCACTGCATAACAGAAATAAAGAGATCTGTTGCAAATGAGGAAAAATCAACAGAAGATCACAGGTAATTCCCAGTGTACCAAAGAGGCAGCACCTGAAAATTCAGACCTCAGAGCCCAAACAATGGACATCACCAATGATTGGCCCCAGAATAAAGCAAGGATTAAGGAATGGATGGAAGAGTGATTAAGACTCAAGAAACACAAGATGTAACACTAAAAGAACTTAGAGATTTTGGCCATATAAACTTCATCCAGGAAATAAATAAATAACAAGATTACATGCATGGAAAGCAGAATTAATCAAGCAAAAGAAAAAAATTTCAGAGCTTCAAGACCAAAGCATGGAATTAACCCAATCTGTTAAAACAAAAGAAAAATCAGAAAGAACAAAGACTCCAAGAGATGTGTGATTATATCAAGAACTTGCATCTTACTGGTATCCCAGAAAAAGAAAGGGAAACACAGATCATTTTGGAACAAGTATTCCAAGAGGTTATCTAAGAAAATATTCCCCATCTCAACAGAGATATGACCATCCACACAAAAGAGATTCAAAGAACCCCACAAGACATCAAATAAGAAGACCAGCCCCCAGACACATAGTTATTCACCTACACAAAATAGGTATCAAAAAAAATTCCTAAATTCAATGAGAGAGAAAGGTCAGACTACCTACTGGGAAAGACCAATCAGAATAGCAGTAAATTTATCAGCAGAAACAACACAAGCTAAAAGAGACTTGAGTCCAATTTTCTTTTTTTTTCATTAATCAGTATTTTTTATTATGGTTTTGTGGGGTACAGTTAAGGGTTAGGTGTACAATGACGTTTCATTCAGGCACCCTGTAGATAAGAAGTGTTTTCCCATCCCCCGACAGATATTTGCTACTGTTAATCCCATCCCCCTCCCCCCATAGTTTCCCAGTACCATCAGTCATTTTCTTATAGTATTGCATTGGATGTTCAAGGTCCATTATATGAGTGAGAACATGTGATATTCGGATTTTTGTTTTTGTGAGAGGTCACTCAGTATTATAGACTCTAGTTCCACCCAGGTTGCAGCGAAATTCATGATTTTGTTCTTTTTTATGGCTGCGTAGTATTCCATCGTGTATATGTACCACATTTTTTAAATCCAGTCCTCTTTTGATGGGCAGCATGGTTGCTTCCAGGTTCTTGCTATTGTGAACAATGCTGCGATAAACATACGTGTGCAGGTATCTTTTTTACAGAGTGATTTGTGTTCTTCAGGGTATATTCCCAGTAGGGGGATTGCAGGGTCATATGGAAGGTCAATTTTTAGAGCTTTTAGGAATCGCCACACTGCTTTCCACAGAGGTTGCACTAGTTTACACTCCCACCAACAGTGCAGAGGTGTTCCCTTTTCACCACACCCTCTCCAGCAGCTGTTATTTTTTGAGTTGTTGATAATTGCCATTCTGACTGGAGTTAGGTGGTATCTCAGTGTGGTTTTGATTTGCATCTCCCTGATGATTAGTGAGGTTGAGCATTTCTTCATGTTTGTTGGCTGCTCGAATGTCTTCTTTTGTGAAATGTCTGTTCATGTCTTTTGCCCATTTTATACTGGGGTTGTTTGTTTTCTTCTTTTCAGTACGTTTCAGTTCCTTGTAGATCCAGGATGTTAAGCCTTTGTCAGACCTAGAGAGTCCAATTTTCAAACTCCTCAAAGATAAATAATTTTCACCAAGAATTTCCTACCTAGCCAAGGTCAGCTTCATCAGCGGTGGAGAATTAAAATCATTTGCAGACATCCAATCCGTAAAAGAGTATGCTGCTGCAAACAAGCTGTACAGGAGATGCCCAAGAATGTATTAAGCACAGAAGAAAAAAAAAGTAAGAATAATCACATACTTCCCAAGAATGCAGGAAATGACAGAATCAACACAACACTCCACAAAATTGAAAACACACACATATATCAATCCAAAAGTTAAAACAAAACAATGTTATAGAACCTCATGACAGAGGTAAATTCTCACATTTCAATAATCAGCCTGAATGTCAATGAATTAAATGCACTACTTAAAAGATATAAATGGGAAACTGTATGAAAAATAAAATCCAACAATATGCTGCCTCCAAGAAACACATCTCACTACACAGGACACCCACAGACACAAAGTTAAAGGATGGAAAACAAACTTTCAGATGAACAGAAAATAAAAAAGGTAGGAGTTGCAATCTTAATGTCAGAAGAAAACAACCTTCAAGCTATAAAAAATTTAAAAAGATACTGAAAGACATAATGATAAAAGGTTAAATCCATCAACAGGAAATATCCATCCTAAATATATATGCACCCAACACAAGAGCATCTGGATTTATAAAGCAACTACTGAGTAAACTAAAACTAAAGCAACTACTGAGTATATTTAATATTGATTCTAACACTATCATAACTGGGGATTTAAATAGTCACTAACAATCCTAGATAGATCAGCGAGGCAAAAAATCAATGAAGAGATCTAGAAACTTAACTTGACACTTGACCAAATGAATTTAATAGGTATCTACAGATCACTACACACAACAACCATGAACTATGCATTCCTCTCATCAACACATGGAACATACTCCAACACCAACTACATCCTTCACCATAAATAAAGCATAAAATATTCTATAATATTAAAATACTGCCATGCACCTTCCTGGAACACAGTGGAATAAAAATAAATACCACCACCAACAAAATACCAAACAAAACACACAAAAACTTGGACACTAAATAGCACAATGCTGAACAACTCCTGGGTCAACACAGAAATTAAAAGATCCTTGGAAATAAATGAAAACAAAGACAGGAGCTACTACTAACTCTATTGAAAGTATACCAGGCAATTGAGAAAAAAGGAATGCTCCTCAACTCATTTTATAAAGCTAACATCACACTGATACCCAAACCAGGTAAAGATCCAATTAAGAAAGAGAACTACAGGCTATTATCTCTAATGAACATACATGCAAAAATTCTCAACATAATTCTGGCAAATCAGATCCAACAACACATCTTAAAAATCATCCACCATGATCAAGTAGACTTCATCCCCAGGATGCAGGGATGATTCAACATCTGCAAGACCATAAATGTAATGAAATACATCAACAGATGTAAAAACAAGAACCACATGATTATGTCACTAGATGTGGAAAAGCTTTTGATAAAATCCAGCATCCCTTCTTGATAAAAACTCTCCAACACCTAGGCATAGAGGGAACATACCCCTAAATAGTAAGAGCCATCTACAATAAACCCACAGTCAACATATTGCTAAATGGACAAAACTGGAAGCATTTCACCTGAAAACCAGAACAAGACAAGGCTGCCCACTCTCAACCCTCCTGTTCAACATAGTTTTGAAAGTCTGAGCTAGAGCAATCAAACAAGAGAAATAAATCAGGGATATCCAAACAGGAAAAGAAGAAGTCAAGTTATCCATCTTTGCTGATGAAAATCCAAGAGAATCTCTCAAAAACGTCCTTGTCCTGATAAAGGACTTTGGCAAAGTCTCAGGATACAAAATAAATGTAGAAAAAACAGCCACATTCTTATAATAAACAGCAAACAGGCAGAACCAAATAAAAAGCACAATCCCATTCACAATAGTAACAAAAAAAATGAAATAGCTTGGTATCTTCCTAACCAGGGATGTGAAAAATCTTTACAATGAAAACTACAAAACTCTGCTCAAAGAAGTCAAAGATGACACAGACAAAAGGAAAATTCCATTTTCATGGATTTGAAGAATCAACATTGTTAAGATGTTCATCCTGCCAAAGGCAATCTACAGATTCAACAAAATACCCATTAAAATACCAACATCATTCTTCTCAGACCTGGAAACCATACAGAAATTTATATAGAAACATAAATGACCATGAATACCCAAAACAATTCTCAGCAAAAGAAAGAAAGCAGGAGGTAGGACTCTTCCAGACTTTAAACTTTATTATAAGGCTATGATAATCAAAACAACCTGGTATTAGTACAATAACAAGCCAATGAAATGGGATAGTGATTCCAGAAGCAAAACCTCAGTTTCTCAACCAACTCACCTGCAACAAAGAAGACTCCAACAACAACCACTGGGGAGAGGAGAATCTATTCAATAAATGGTGCTGGGAAAACTGACTGACCATGTGCAGAAGACTGAAATAGAACCTCTATCTAACACCATACACAAAAGTCAGCTCCAAATGGATCAAGACCTAAACAAAAACTTCAAATGTTAGGATTCTTAGAAAATGCAGGAGACACCCTATGGAAATTGGAATAGTCAACCAATACCTGATCAAAACCCCCAAACCCCATGCTTTTTAAGATTAACAAGTGGGACCTCATCAAAATGAAAAGCTTCTTCGAGGCAAAAGAAACCATCAAGAGAGTGAGGAGACAACCCACAGAATGGGAAAAATAACTGTCAACTGCATGTCTGTCAAAAGCCTAACATCCAACCTATATAAGTAACTCAAAAATGTCAAGAGGAAAAAGGCAAACAACCCCATTAAAAAGTGGGCAAAAGCCGGGCTCGGTGGCTCAGCCTGTAATCCCGTGCTTTTGGGAGGCTGAGGTGAGTGGATTGCCTGAGCCCGCGGGTTCGAGACCCGCCTGGGCAGCGAGACCTCATCTCTACAATAAATCAAAAAATCAGCTGGGCGTGGTAGCGCATGCTTGTAATTCCAGCTACTTGGAAGGCTGAGGCGGAAGGATCGCCGGATCCCAGCAGGTCGAGGCTGCGGTGGCCGGAAGCGGCCACTGCACTCCAGTTTGGGCGACAGAGTGAGACGCCAACTTAAAAAAAAAAAAAAAAAAAAAAGTGGGCAAAAGACATGAACAGACACTTCTCAAAATAAGACAAACAGGCAGCCAACAGACTTGAAATAATGCTAAGCCCCACTAATTATTAGAGAAATGCAAATCAAAACCACATTGAGATACAACCTAACTACAGTAAGAATGGTCATCATTAATAAAACAAAAAAACAACAGATGCTGGTGAGGATTCAGAAAACAGGGAATGCTTATACACTGTTGGTGGGAATGCAAACTAGTTTAATTTCTATGTAAAACAGTGTGGGAAATTCCTAAAAAAAAACTAGAAACTGACTTTCCATATGACCCAGCAATCTCCCTTCTGAGAATATATCCAGAAACTTAAATCACTCTACAAAATTGATGCCTTCACATGCATGTTTATTGCAGCACTATTCACAATAGCAAAAACATGGAACCAACCTTGCTGCATTGAGACTGGACTGGATAAAAAATGTGGTACATATACATGATGGAATGTTATGCAGTCATAATGAACAACAAAATTATGTACTTTGCAGCAACCTGAATGGAATTAGAATCTATAACACTCAGTAATCTATCACAGAAATAAAGAACTGAGTAGCACATGTTCTCACTCATAAGCGGACATTTATCATAATACTATGAGAAAGGGATCAACAGTAGCTGGACACTGCCAGGGGAGGGAGGGAGTGCACGTAACATCAATAAGGGTATCTGATCTCAAACCAGGTGAAGTGTGGACCAAAGGAAGGCCCAAACTTTACCTGTATGATGACCACTTGTACAACTAATTCTGAATTGTACATCACATCTTTAAAATAAAATTTTTTAAAAAATAAAACAAAAACATTTTTTCAAAATCTCTGGGAAAATGGAAAGATCACAAGCCAACAACCAAATAAATCACCTAAGGGAGCTGGAAAGTCAATACCACCAAAACTCTAACTTCAGCAGAAGAATCCACAACACCAAAGTAATAACACAAATATGGCACTTAGAAGACAATAATATCATAGAAAACAATTAATGACACAAAAAGCTTATTCTTTGAAAGGATAAGATTGAAAGATCCCTAGCCAGATTGATCAAGAAAAAGACAAAAAGCCCAAATAAACAAAATCGGAAATACAAAAGATCAAGTCACAACCACCCTTGAAAAAGTACAAAAGATTATCAATGATTACTATGCATACCTGTATGGAAACAAATTTGAAAGCCTAAATGAAATGGAGGACTTTCTGATATCACACAGCCTCCCAAGATTGAAACAACAAGAAATTTAGACCCCAAATAGATGAATAACAACATGGGAAATTGACTCCATGATAAAACTATCTACAAAAAAAAAAAAAAAAGTCCTGGACCAGATGGCTTTTCCACAAAATTCTACAAAACATACAAGGAGGAGTCTATAGAAATTCTATTGAAAGTATTCCAGGTATCGAGAAAGATGGAACTCTCCCCAAATCATTTTATGAATGCACAAACTGGGCAAAGACTCAACAAAGAAAAAGAACTACAGGCTAGGATCCCTGAGGAACATAGATGTTAAAATTATCAACAAGATTACGGCAAATCAGATCCAATAATACATCTCAAAAATTATCCACCATGGCTACGTGGCTTCATCACTGAAATGCAGGACTGGATTAACATATGCAAGACCATACATGTAATTCCATACATCAACAAAATTTCATGATTATATCATGAGATGCAGAAAAAGACTTTTGATAGAATCCAGCATTCATTCTTGATAAAAACCCTTGATCACATAGGTATAGAAGAAACATCCCTCAGAATAGTAAAAGCCATTTATGATAAACCCGCAGCCAACATATTACTAAATGTACAGAAATTGAAAGCATTTCTTCTGAAAACAAGAACAAGACAAGGCTGCCCACTCTCACCCCTCCTATTCAACATTGTGTTGGAAGTCCTAGTTAGAGAAATCAAAGAAGAGAAGGCTATCAGCAATATCCAAAAAGGAAAAGAGAAAGTTAAGCTATCCCTCTTTGTGGATAATATGATCCTATATCTGGAAACACAAGGGAATCTGTTAAAAATCTCCTTGCACTGATAAAGTCTTAGTGGCAAAGTCTCAGTGTATAACATCAATGTGGAAAAGACCATCGCATTTTCATACACCAACAACAAACAGGCAGAGATCTAAATTAAAAGCACAATCCCATTCACAATAGCCACAAAAATGAAATACCTTGTCATCTTCCTAAACTGATAAACGAAAGAACTTTACAACATGTCTTTTGCCCACTTTTTAATGGGACTGTATATTTTTTTCCTTTCAGCACGTTTGAGTTTATTGTAGATACTGGATGTTAGGCCTTTGCCAGATATACAGTTGGCAGTTTTTTTCTATTCTGTGAGCTGTCTCCCCACTCTCTTGATGATTTCTTTTGCTTTGCAGAAGCTTTCTAGTTTAATGAGGTCCCACATGTCTATCTCATCTCTTATGGCATGAGTACTTGGAATTTTGGTCAGGAATTGGTTACCTACTCTGATTTCTGTAAGGGTGTCTCCTGTATTTTCTAAGATTCTTATAGTTTTATATTTTATGTTTAGGTCTTTGATCCATTTGGAGTTGATTTTTGTGTGTGGTGATGTGTTTCAATATTATGTGTTGTCAGCCAGGTTTTCCTGCACCATTTATTGAAAAATTATCTTATTCCCAGTAGTTATTGGTGGAGGCTTTTTTGAAGATGAGTTAGTTGAGAAATTGAAGTTTTGCTTAAAGAATCTCTATTCTGTTCCATTGGTCTATATGTCTGTTTTTGTACCAATACCAGACGATTTTGATAATTGTAGTCTTATAATAAAGTTTAAAGTCTGGGATTGTGATACCTTCCACTTTGCTTTTTTTGCTGATGATTGTTTGGGCTATTCATGATTGTTTTTGCTTCCATATGAATTTCTGTATTGTTGTTTCTGGGTCTGAGAATAATGATGATGGTGTTTTAATAGGTATTGCAATGAATCTGTAGATTGCCTTTGGTATGATGGACATCTTAACAATGTTGACTCTTCCAATTAATGAGTACGGAATATTTTTCCATTTGTTTGTGTATTTTTGGATTTATTTGAGCATTGTTTTGTAGTTTCCATTGTAAAGGGCTTTCACTTCTTTGGTTAGGAAAATGCCAAGCTATTTAATTTTGTGTGGCTGTTGTGAATGAGATTGTGCTTTTTATGTGGTCCTCTGCCTGTTTGTTGTTGGTGTATAAGAATGCAACTGTCTTTTATATGTCTATTTTGTACCCTGAGACTTTGGCAAAGTCCCTTATCAGTGCAAGAAAGTTTTTGACAGATTTTATTGGATTTTTCTTTTTGCATTTTAAAAATTTTAATTCAGTTCAAATCAGTGTATCTGGTTCATTTCAGCTCCTTCACCACCAGACCAGGGGGCAGGCACTGCTTCATTTTATCAGCCTCTATTTATCTGTGATGATCAAGGTATAAAGGTACCTGCTGCATCAAACTTTAAACTTCACATTATCCTTGTTTTCCTTGATCGTGACAGATTCAGCATCCTTTCACCAAGCTGTGAGCAGAAAGTCCTTGATTTCCTCAATTTTCTGAGGCATGGCAATGAGATGTGCAGGGGGAAGGCACGGATCACCACACCAAAGTATGAGAAAGGAGAGGGATGGAAAAAAAAAGTTTGGATTTTCAATGTATAAAATTATATCATCAGCAAATAGGAATAACTTAATTTCCTCTTTTTTGAGGTATACTTTTTAAGTAAAATTTACATTTCTGGTAATCATGTGGCAAGCAGAATGGTATACTGTTAGATTAATTGGACTAAATTCTTCCTCAAATACCCAACCTAAGGCCGGGGACACTCATGTTTTAAATTTTTTCATTGGATCTTAGAGAAGGATTTCCAAATAATTCTTTTTCTGATTGCTCAAGATATCAAAAGAAGTTACTCAACCATTTTTATGATTAATTTTATACATCCTCGTGGGATACAAGCTACTCTGGCCTATAGTATGCACTATCATTACAAAGTCATATTTTTTGCATTTTATAGATCATTTATTACACACCAAGCAATGTTTTCTGCTTGTTCACTTTCTTGGAATGACAATAAAAAATTAAACAAAAATGAAAACAACCCCTAGACTTATTAAGTTACCCAAGTTTTCACCTGAACAAATTAGCCCAGTAAAGTCAGTAAAAATCAATGATATTACTTATACAAAATAAAAAGAATACCAAAGTTATTCAATGATATACTTCAGTTGTGAACAAAAATAAAGTGTACTACAAAAAAACTAAATACACTGTGAATTACATCTTCATAGTGGTTTCAAACACCAATTACATTTTTAAAAAATCCTTGTCTAAGTAGCCTAAATAATGATCACTTGATGAACATGGTCTTCCACGAATAACAGGCAAGTAAAAAAGAGGATGTCCATAGGGAGATTCTGTACTAGAAGTCATTAGATATTAGTGGAATACATTGAATGTGAGGCAGAGAAAATGATCTAGTTTCAGATTTTAAATTATATTCGTTCCAATAATATCAATCCCTAATAAAGGTAGGCACACATTCACACACAAAAAATTCAACTTCCTCTTCTTTAGTCCTCTTACTCATAAAGTTCTAGAGTGATATATCTGTATATTTCTTTCAGGGTATACAAAATATAAAAGTCTGTATCTGAATTATAGGCCAAAGGAAGTACAATGTGTACATAATATGTTTTCAAAATAGTCAGGTCTTTTTTTGTTGTTTGTTTGTTTAGTTGGAGTCTCCCTCTGTCTCCCGGTTGGAGTGCAGTGGCATGCTCCTGGCCACTGCAGCCTCAACCTCCTGGGCTCAGGGGATCTTTCCACCTCAGCCTTTCAAGTAGCCAGAACTACAGGCATGCACTACCATGACCAGCCAACTTTTTGATTTATTGTAGAGACGAGGTCTCACCATGTTGCTCAGTTTGGTCTCGAACCTGTGGGCTCAGGCAATCCTCTCACCTCGACCTCCCAAAGTGCTGGGATTATAGACTTGAGCCACCATACCTGGCAAGTAAGGATTCTTATAATTATACTCCTGTATAATCTTTGTTATGAAATGACCCATGACTAAAAAAAAAAAGAGAGAAAATAAAATATAACCTATGGAAAAAAGGATCTCTACAGACATCATTCCATAAGTTACTCAATAGTATATGGTCCTCATTTACCTACAACATTGAGTATGGTAGAATAGATTAACACTAGTGACAGCATAACAATGTATTGTGTGGACAACAATCATTAATGCTTTATAAACAATTCTGTTTATTAAAACATTAAGTTTACATAGCCTAAGTAAACATTCCAAAGTTTACTGTATGCTTGTGACCAAAACCAGATTACATTCAAGAAGCATTTGCTCATCTAGTAGACTGATATAGGTAAGAATAGTTTTCCTCAGTTTTCAAAATCTAAGCATTTACTAAACAAAAACTTACAATATATACCTTTTAAAAGATTAATTATCTTTTGTCTGATGTCTAGGAAAATATCTCTATTTATACTATGTCAACTTAGTCAGGGCTTGTAAGTCTTGATACTATGAAGATGCTCAAGATATTAATGTTTTGGCCTCATTTTTTATTAATATGTAAATGGTAAGACAACTCATTTCTAATACTGTCAATGTTTCTTCTGTCATTCATTACAGTGCCATAAGATGTTATCTTGAGCACCCACCTCAGAGGCGGAACTTACAAGAATTCTCACGGCAAGCCACAAGAAACCTCTCCAATTAGAATTTTCAATGCATATTACATATCAGCGTTCTTCAGCTGGTGGAAAACTGGAGGTGACTGCTACTCACCTAGTATAGAAGGGTCTAGCATAGCTATAACGTAGCAACAACTGACCACATGCTTTTACATAAACACTAGGAATGATGGCATAACATCACATGAGGTGAGTTACATCGTTACTTTTTGCTTTTCAAAATATCCTCAAATTCTGTTGATGTGAAAACAAAAGTTTACATGGATATACTTATGCTCTCCTTTAAAAAAAAATTTTATAATGCTATTACATATCTGAAGTTTATTTCAACTTGACTTTTGATTGAATAAGTTTCCACATATATTGGATCTGTAAAGTTTTCAGTCTGGATATACTAGTGTTTCTATGGCATATATTTTTAACAAAGGTCAGGTCACATTCTTTCAATTTGTAGATTCTCTTCAATGAAACAGTCTAATGTCAAATAAAGTTTTAGCTAGTTAACAACTTTAGAAATTTTTTATATTAGTACTTTCAAAAGATCTTTGACATAAGAAAGGCAAGGGTAATACTTATATCAGTAAAGCTTCTCACCATGTTCTCTATAGTTTATATTTTGACATATGACTTTCCAGTCATTACAGACATAGAAAATTTACAGAGTGTGAATATAGATGCTCCTATGTCAGTCAGTCAAGTATTGCATGGATTCTTCTCAATATGAATTCTCCTATGTCCAACAACTCCTATAAGATAGCACAAGATTTTGCCACATGTACATTTCTAAGGTTTCCCTCTACTATGAATTCCTTGAAGTTGAATAAGATTTGAGTACTGATTAAAGGCTTTTTTCACATTCTTCTTAATTGTAGGGTTTCTCCCCAGTATGGATGTTCCTGTGTCAAACAACTACTGAATTAGAGGTGAAGGCTTTGTCACATTCTTTATATTTTCTCTCCAGGATGTATATTAATGTGCTGAACAAGTGAATCATTGGAAAAAAAGGTTGTGTCACATTCTTTACACTTGTAGCATTTCTCTCCAGTATGGATTCTGTGATGTGTAGTGAGGTATGAGCGAAGTGCAAAGACTTTGTCACATTCCTCACATTTTTAGGGTTTCACTCCAGTATGGATCTTCCTCTGTTGAGCGAGTACTGAATTAGAGGTAAAGGCTTATCACATTCTTTACATTTGTAGGGTTCCTCTCCAGTATGGTTTTTCTGATGTTAAATAAGACTTGAGTACCAACTAAAGGCTTTGTCACATTCTTCACATTTGTAGGGATTGTCTTTAGCATATCTCCTCGTATGTTCATAATCACCTGACTCGAGGTTTGGCTAATATGCTGTGTCTCTTCACATCCCAGGGCTCTTTCCTTTTCTTCAGACACATGATCAGGTCTGGATTAGAAACGGCAAAACCCAGAAAAATCAGGTTTCTGTGGTTCTCTAATATTACATTCCTGTACAATATCCACTGAGGGGATTTCAGGAATTTTTACTCTTCTGGAGAGAATTCTATGGCCACATCCTTGAATGTCAACAGCCTCACCTCTTGGAAGTTCCTGCACTTGCTCTCCTGTGTGCCTGTGTTTCTTTTTGATGTGTGAATTTTCACCACCTCCCCGACGTGGGTTTACCTTGCCCTTTGGAATAATTTTCCTTCCTTCACATGTGCAAAATCATCCAGAGACTGAAATCATTTCTTCCTTTTCCCCTCAGAACAGTGATCTGTCTAATAGTGCACAGAAACCAGTCGCCAAGCATCTCCCATCTTCCGGGTTTTCCTGTGTCCTCCCCATGGACTGCCAGGACCTGCAGGTCACAGGGCAACAAAAGCTGAAACAGATACACACAGTCCTCTGGAGATGACCCAGTCACAAAGTCATATATTAATCCAAAGACCAGCTCCAGCTTTCTGAACCTGGTTTATCCATTTAAGAAAAAAAAGGGAAATGTGATGCAGTTGCTTTGATGACACCCACAGCAACTGTCTGCCTCATATCACAGATGGCAAAACAACCCAGAGGAGAATAGTCAGAGAAGCTCTCCAGACATGTGGGCTTGCCAGGATCCATATCGACTTCAAGAATTTAGGGCCATCTTCCAGCTTCTTACCAGAATGGTGATCAATCTTTTCCTTCAGCTCAGCAAACTTGCATGCAATGTGAGCTGTGTGACAATCCAGTACAGGGGCATAGCCAGCATAAATTTGGCCTGGATGGTTCAGAATTTCTCAATGGTTCTTTTGTCATTCCACCACATTTTCAGATCAGGTGGCCATTAGTTGTGAACTTGCCTGAATTGACGTGTCCAATGATGGCGATGTTGATATGCATCTTTTTCTTTCCCATTTTGGTCTTTTGAAGTGGTGTTCATGACATCTCTGCTCTGACAGCAAACTCATTGTGAAAAACTTTTGACTTTTTAATGATAGTCACCCTGATCTGTATGAGGTGATATCTCATTGTAGTTTTGATTTGCATTTCTCTGATGATTAGTGAAGTTGAGCATTTTTTCATATGTTTGTTGGTTGCTTATATGTCTTCCTTTAAGAAATGTTTGTTCATGTCCTTTGCCCACTTTTTAATGGAGTTACTTGTTTTGTTTTTATTTCTTGTCAATTTATTGGGGTTCTTTGTAGCTCCTGAGTACATAGCCTTTGTAGCCTTCGTAGGATACATAGCTTGCAGATATTTTTTCCCCATTCTGTAGGTTGTCTCTTTACTCCCTTTGTTTATTTTGCTGTGCAAGAGCTTTTTAGCTTGGTAAGGTCCCATCTGTTAATTTTAGTTTTTGCTGCATTTCCCTTTGAAGACTTGGCCATGAATTCTTTGCCTACTCTGAGATCCAGGAGCATGTTTCCTAAGTTTTCTTTTAAGGCTCTTATAGCTTGAGGTTTTACATTTAAGTCTTCAAACCATTTTGAGTTAACTTTTGTGCATAGTGATAGATAGTGGTCCAGTTTTATTCTTCTTAATGTGGTTGGCCTGTTTTCCTAGCACTAAATATGTCTTCCTTTCCACATGTTTGTTTTAGTCGAGCTTGCTGAAGTTGAGTTGGTTGAAGGTCTATGGTTTTATTTCTGAACTCTCTGTCCTGTTCCATCAGTCTTTGTGTCTATTTTTGGACCATTTATACTGTGAAATGTTAGAACTTGCTCAATTTTGTGATTGCTTGAACATAAAGTCTAATGAATTTATCCAAAGCTGGATGCTTAAGGTCTAGATTTTTATTCATTATAGTATTGGCTGACAAAACTCATTATATTACCCATATGGAGAAAAAATTATCTGCAGCTGCCTGTGTTGTGTGATCGTGTGTGTGTGTGTGTGTGTGTGTGTGTGTGTGTGTTAAATAAAACCAGATTTTATTCCTTCTTCTTTTACTTTTGTTCAGAAAAATTTCCTTTTAATCACAGAAAACTGCCTGTGAAAATATTTCACAAAGAAAAATATGCCCTAAACACTTTTGAGTCATTATTTTTTTCTTGGGGGGAGAGATTGAATCCAATTGTCCATGAATCCCTGGAGACCTAAAAGAATAAACCATGGAAGGGTCAATGGCACACAGGCAAAAGTAATGTTCTGAAACATTATCACATTATTTTAATTTCTGATTCTAGGCTTAATTAGAGTATTACTTGGATCCAAAGCAGTAACATTAAACTAAAGGAAAGTAAAATTATGACTTCTCAATGAGCACAAACACCATCTAAGCCACTTTATACATCAAATGCTTCAGATTCTGATGTGCCCAAGAACTATATTTCTGTTTCAATGTCTGTGGCTTTGTACAAATGAATGGAGTGTCCTTAGAGCAAACACTGTATTTAGAATACAGGTAATACTTACATATTTAATATCACACAACTCCTATAGGTGGAAAAAGTTTTCTGGACTATGTTTTTTTTCATTCTTATAATTCAATATAGAATTAAACCCACATTAACATTTGTAACTCATATATACATTTACAGTAAAACACCCGTAACATAAAATAGTGTATGATGGACATGGTTTTAGTAAAAAGTGTTATATAAATTCTAGAATGAATTATAGAACATTTTGTATCTCATAATGCTGCATAATTTAACATTTCACTTGAATATTGCTTTAATCTGTACAGGTGAGAATTATTTACTTCAGATAAAACAAAATCAAGCACAAGAACCCCATTTAATGCCATATCTGTCATTTCTTCCCACAATAACAAGATGACATATTATACAATGTCAATAAATTTTATTTGCAAGATATAAATATAAACATAATTTTCAATATCTGCCTGTTCTCTACCTTCACCCCATCAATAAAAAATTATTAAATGTGACACTCATATGTTTCAAGAGACAGATCATCAGATACCAATCAATATTCTGTTTATCTCTACATTCTGCTTTCTGCTTCTAGAGTCTTACTTCAGTTCACAGTCAACAATATTCTGGTTTCTAAAAGTGGATAAACATGATTAGAAGGGAATAGACTTAGAATTAGAGTTCATAATCAGAGTGTATCAGGTCCTGTCAGTTTTTGCTTGTTCCAGCTATTTCTCAGTACAAATACAAAATAACTTCAAATTGCAAACTCAGCTCTTCCCAATACATTAGTAACCCATTATCATTGACAGGTATAATCTCAAACTAGTTTTCTTATTCTCAGTCCTATAGCTGATGTTTCTAGACCAAACCCTGGGCCCATAAAATTCCTCCAAAGTGCTTATCATTCTCCACAGAACTTTTTCCCCTCAAGGTTGTATTGTAGCTTTCCAATTCTTCTTGTCTAAGAGTCTACATTATTTCTTCTGAATACATCAGTTGGAGTTTTTTGATTGCAAACAATAGTAACCAATTCTGACTAATTTAGGCAAGGTGGAATTAATTGGAAATAAATTGATTTTTCCTAGAAATCACTGGGACACTGGTTTATAAATTAGGTTTAGAAATAGGCAAAAACCAGCCAGGCTCAGTGGCCTAGCCTGTAATCCCGTGCCTTGGGAGGCTGAGGTGAGTGAATTGCCTGAGCCCCTGGGTTCGAGACCCACCTGGGCAACTTGGTGAGACCTCATCTCTACACTAAATCAAAAAATTAGCTGGGCATGGTAGCGCGCACTTGTAATTCTGGCTACTTGGAAGGCTGAGGTGGAAGGATTGCCAGAGCCCAGCCCAGTGGCCGGGAGCGGCCACTGCAATCCAGTCTGGGCAACAGAGTGAGACTCCAACTGAAAAAAAAAAAAAAAGAAAGGAAAAGAAATAGGCAAAAACCAAGGTAGCTCTAGGAGGGCTAGAAAAATACAACTACAACTACAGAAATAGTAATGTTTGTGTAGCAAAAGTAGGCACTGGACACTTTTCTAGAATAGAATAAACTGGAATGTCTTTGTTTTCTTCCTACTTCACATTCCAGGGAAGAAGTCTTCAGTTGGTCTAGTTTGTGTCATTTGTTCATTTTTTTCATCAAGAGAGGAAGTGAGACATAATTATAGAATCACTAGACTTTATGAAATGGAATGCAATTCCTAATTAAGGTACTAATTAAGAAAGGAAAATCAACAGAGTTAACCAAAACCAACAAATATCCATGATTGCTAATTATTTTCCAGCTATCCATTATCACTTGAGCCTTGAACACTTACCTAGTTTTTGGCAATTTCTTGCTTTCTAAAAGCTAGACTTTATCATTTATATCCTCAGCTATTAGCTGGAAATCTTCCCCAATCTGCATGGATGGTCAAAAACCCTAAAATAACCCCAAATCCTCATGCTTAAACACAAGTACAATTGTGTCTTGTCTCTGATTCAAATATACTGCACTAGGCAGCACACATTAGATCACACTCAATTTGAGTTCATTTACTATACACCCTTAGAAAGTATGATTTCAACTTCAAGTCACCCTATAGCACCCAGTTCTAGAACCAGAGCCTGCTCTCATCTGTATTTAGTTTACTTCCTTTTCATGCAGAATCCATATGTTGAGGTGCCAGCGTAGTTGACACATAAAAAACATTAGATATGTCAGGTAGGATACAAGCTCAACCCTTTAAGCTCAGTGTAGTTTAATTTGCAAGTAGCATCCACAGAATATGGCAATGAAAAGTAGTAAACAGTTCCTTGGCAAGCTGTAAGCTAAAATGTCTGTTAAAGTGTAGTCTTCTGATCACTTGTATTAGAATTATCAGGAGAGATTGTTAAACATGAAAAGCTGAGGGGAGCTTAAGATGGCAGCTGACAGGTCAGGTTGTAAAAATCTCCGTGGAGGCAAGTGCCAATAAAGACTCTCCATGTGAGTAGACGGGCGCTGGTGGGAGTGTGAAAGCCCATCTGAGGGGATACTTGGCTGCATGCACCCGTGTCCCCCCTCTGAAGGTGACTGCAAGGCCCCCCCAAATTAGAGCTTGGGTCCCAAGGCAGAAATGTCTGCTGCCTGTAGGAACACGCCTGAGAAAAGCCTTCTGAATCCACCTGATTCCCAGCACCTGGCACCTGGCACACACCATCACCTGGCAAACGGGACTCAGTGGAGTGAAGGATTTGTTTACTAGAGAGAACACCAGGAGAATCTGGAGAGAGAAATACATGCCTGGTGAGGAGCCACCCACTGCAGTCATTTTCCAGGCAGAGATTTGTATTGCTCTGCTCAGTTCCCCCCTCCTCAGTCTCCAACTTGTTGCCTAAGTGACACCACAAACTATTGCCCCAGGAGCTCCCTTATCATTGAGATAGGAGCCAGACCTAACAAGGCACTGGAAGGGGCTGCGGATGGAGCTCATAAATCCAATCTCTGTGGATGCCAGATCAACTACTCAGGGCTGCATTGTGGTCACAGAAGAAAGAAAGAAAGAAAAAAAAAGACTCACCACACACTTCCCAAGAGAACAGCAGAGCACAGAATCAACAGAGAATAGAGCAAAACAAGAAACATAAAAACACATGAATACACTAACCCCAAAGCCAAAAAAAAAAACCAAGCAAACAGAGAAAAAACTGTTTAAGAACCTCATGACAGGAATAAGCAATCACATCCCATTAATCAGCCTGAATGTGAATGGACTAAATGTACCATCTAAAAGACACAGAGTGGCAAACTGGATAAAAAAAATGACCCAATTATTTGCTGCATCCAGGAGACTGATCTCTCTACAAGGGACACACACAGACTCAAAGTTAAATGATGGAAAATGAGTTCCGGGCAAATGGATCACAAAAGAAGGCAGGAGTTGCAATCTTAATATCATACAAAACAAACTTTAAGCTATCACAAATTTTAAAAGACGCAAAAAAACACTACATAATGATAAAAGGTTTGATCCATCAACAAGAAATATCCATCCTAAACATATATGCACCCAAGACAGGAGCACCAGCATTTATAAAGCAACTACTAAATAGACTAAAAAAAAAAAAATATTGACTCTAACACTATTATAGCAGGGGACTTGAATACCCCAATGACAGCCCTAGATAGATCATCAAGGCAAAAAATCAACAAGGAGATCCAGAACCTAAACTTGCCACTTGACCAAATGGACTTAGTAGATACCTACAGATTATTCCACCCAACAACCACAGAATATGCATTCCACTCATCACCACATGGAACATAATCTAAGATCGATCACATCCTTGGCCATAACTCAAGCATAAACAAGTTCCATAAGATTTAAGTTTTGCCATGCACATTTTCAGACCACAGTGGAATAAAAATAAATATCAAAACCAACAACATTTCCCCAAAGCCCACAAAGAAATGGACACTAAACACCATGATGCTGAACGACGAATGGGTCAACACTGAAATCAGAGAAGAAATTAGAAGATTCCTGGAAACAAATGAAATTGAAGAAATACCTTACCAAAACCTCTGGGATGCCATGAAATCAGTGCTAAGAGGAGAATTTATATCTTTACAAGCACACATCAAGAAAATGGAAAGATCACAAGAGGAGAGCCTAAAAAATCACCTAAGGGAGCTGGAAAAAGAAGACCACAAAAACCCCAACTTTAGCAGAAGAATCCAAATCACAAAAGTAAGAGCCCAAATACAGGACATGAAAAACAAAAATATTATTGAAAACATCAACAAAACAAAAAGCTGAGTTTTTGAAAGAATTAACAAGATTTATTATAAGAATGTCCAAGAAAAAGAAGAAAAAGCCCAAATAAACACAATCAGAAATACAAAAGATCAAATCACAACTGACCCTGAAGAAATACAAAGGATTATTAGAGATGACTATGTACACCTATATGGAAATAAACTTGATAACCTAAATGAAATGGAGGACTTTCTGACATCACACAACCTCCTCATGTTAAAACAAGAAGACACTGAGACACTAAATAGACCAATAACAACCCAGGAAATTGACTCTGTCATACAAAAACTACCTACCAAAAAAAGGCTTGGAATGAATGACTTTCCAGCAGAATTCTACAAAATATACAAGGAGGAGCTGATACCAATCTTACTGAAAGTATTCCAGGCAATTGACAAAGATGGAATGCTCCCCAAATCATTTTACGAAGCTTATATCATACTGATACCCAAATTAGGTAAAGATCCAACAAAGAAAGAGAAATACTGACCAATATCCCTTCTGAACATAGATGTAAAAATCCTCAACAAAATTCTAGAAAATTGGATCCAAAAACACATCTCAAAAATCATCCACCATGACCAAGTAGGCTTCATCCCCAGGATGCAGGGCAGCTTCAACATTCTCAAGACCATAAATGTCATTAAATACATCAACAGATGTCAAAACAAGAAACATGTGATTATCTCATTAGATGCAGAAAAAGCTTTTGAGAAAATCCAGCATCCCTTCTTGATAAAAACCCTCAAACACCTAGGTATAGAAGGAATATACCACAAAATAGCAAGCGCCATCTACGACAAACCCACAACTAACATACTGCTAAATGGACAGAAACTGGAAACATTTCCCCTGAAAACTGGAACAAGACATGGCTGCCCACTCTCACCCCTCTTTTTAAATACTGTGTTGGAAGTCCTAGCTCAGACAATTAGAAAAAGAAGGAATCAGGGGTATCCAGATAGGAAAAGAGAAAGTCAAGTTATCCCTCTTTGGTGATGATATGATCCTATACCTTGAAAATCCAAGAGAATCTGTCAAAAACCTGCTTGCACTGATAAAGGACTTTGGCAAAGTTTCAGGGTACAAAATACATGTGCAAAAGACTGTTGAATTTCTATATACCAACAACAAGCAGGTAGAGACCCAAATAAAAAGCACAATCCCATTTACAATAGCCACCAAAATAATGAAATATCTTGGCATCTTCCTAACCAGAGAAGTGAAAGACTTTTACAATGAGTATTACAAAACACTGCTCAAAGAAATCCAAGAAGACACAAACAAATGGAAAAATATTCCATGCTCATGGATAGGAAGAATCAACATTGCTAAGATGTCCATCCTACCAAAGGCAATCTACAGATTCAATGCAATACCCATTAAGTTACCAACATCATTCTTCTCAGACCTGGAAATGACAATACAGAAATTCATATGGAAACATAAACAACCACGAATAGCCAAAACAATCCTTAGCAAAAGAAACAAAGCAGGATGTATCACACTTCCAGATTTTAAACTTTACTATAAGGCTACAATAATCAAAACAGCCTGATGGTGGTAAAAGAACAGGCACAGAGACCAATGGAACAGGATAGAGATTCCAGAAGCAAAGCCTTAATTCCTCAACCAACTCATTTTTGACAAAGCCTCCAACAACAACCACTGGGGAGAGGAGAACCATTCAGTAAATGATGCTGGGAAAACTGGCTGACCACATGCAGAAGATTGAAACAGGACTCCTACCTATCACCATACACAAAAATTAACTCTAAATGGGTCAAAGGCTTAAACGTAAAACCTCAAACTATAATAATCTTAGAAAGCACAGGAGGTACCCTTATGGAAATTGGAACTGGGAACCAATTCCTTTTCAGAACCCTAAAGGCCAATACCTTAAGAAATAAGATAGACAAGCGGGACTTCATCAAATTAACAAGCTTCTGCAAAGCAAAACAAACCATCAAGAGAGCAGGGAGACAGCCCACAGACTGGGAAAATAATATTTGCTAACTGTATATCTGACAAAGGCCTAACAGCTAGGATCTACAAGGAACTCAAACGTGCCAAAAGGGAAAAAACACACAGCCCCTTTAAAAAGTGGGCAAAAGACATGAATAGACACTTCTCAAAAGAAGATATATGGGCAGCCAACAGACACATGAAAAAGTACTCAGCCTCACTCATCATCAGAGAAGTGCAAATCAAAACCACATTGAGATACCACCTAACCCCTGCAAGAATGGCCATCATTAATAAAACAAACAACAACAGATGTTGACAAGGATGTGGAGAAAAAGGAACGCTTCTACACTGCTGGTGGAAATGCATACTAGCACAAATTCTTTGGAAGACAGTGTGGCGATTTCTGAAAGAACTAGAAATTGACCTTCCATATGACCCAGCAATTCCCCTATTGGGAATATATCCGGAGGAACTAAAATTATTCTACGAAAAAGATACTTGCACACGTATGTTTGTTGCAGCTCTATTCACAATAGCAAAAACACGGAATCAACCATATTGTTCATGGAAGCTGGACTGGATTAAAAAATGTGGTACATATACACAATGGAATAGTATGCAGTCATAAAGAAGGACAAATATATGGATTCTGCAGCAACTTGGATAGATTTGGAGTCTATCATACTCAGTGATTTATCACAGAAACAAAGAACTGAGTTCTATATGTTCTCACTTATAAGCTGACCTTGAACAATTATAATGCTATAAGAAAGGCATTGGCAGTGGAAAACTGCTGGGGGGGGAGGGGTGAGATTGGCAGTTGAGGGAAACTGCTAGGGGAGCGAGGGGCATACCTTATCAACAAGGGTACCTTCATGATCAATGTTTATATACCTAACCCTGAATTGTACCCCACATCTCTATAATAAATAATGAAAAGCCTTGGGTTTTACCCCAAACACAATGAATCATAACCTCAGATTATAGAATTTATACATATGCAAGTCTGATACATACTGCAAGTAATTTCTCTGCACATGGTTAGTATGAAGTTATCTGCTATAAGGCAATAGAAACTCCCAAAAGGCCAACTGAGCAAAGAGAAAGGGATTCACAGGGCTATTACTCAGAAGTCAAGGAAGCCCATCAGCAATCAGCATGGATGTACCTACTGGCCTAGGGTCCAAGAAAGAGAACACAAGGGAAAAGGGGGACATGAACAGAAGCACATTAAAATCCCAGTCCTATCAAGACTGGGGTATAAGGAAGGATATTAAGGTAGTAGAAACTCAGGTACAGAAAGCAATATTGGAAACCAATTACCAGAATTTGCAAGTAGGATGAAAACAGAATATTAGAAACAAATCACAAGAGCATTTATGCAAAGAAGTACAATTTCAGGGCCAAACAAGGAGCATGAAGAACTGGATACTGAGTCACAGAGTGTTGGAATTTAGATTCTTACAGCCTTACATTATAAGGTCAGTGGTTCCAGGCTAATTCTGCAGATGAAAACAAGTGGTGCTAGTTGTGGCAATAGAAGACTATGAATGTTTGAAATCAAGCACAATCTAATACCCAGGAATCAGAAAATGCTATATATGTAATTTTTCCTGAAGCAATTCTTTAAAATCACTTCACTAGAAAGATCATCTTTTACCTTCACAATGAAAGATAATGAGCAAGTTTGCTCACTACAAATACCAGGCAATAAAGAAACAGCAACAAAAAGGCAAATGGATTAAATTAAAGGGTAGCACACAGAAAGAAAAGAAAAAACAACGAGAGAAAAAAAAGGAAAGCAAAGGAACAAAATAAAGCAGGAGAAATTCAGTGGGAGAGAAAAAGAAGAGGAAAAACAGCTATCTATGAAAAACCTCTTGCAAGAGGCATTGAAACAAAATAGTAGAATTCTAAGAGAAAAAAATGTTTAACTAGAAATTAATATACAGGCATATCTCATTTTATTGTGCTTTACAGACATTATAATTTTTGCAATTTTTTGAGGTTTATAGTAAACCTGCATCAAGCAAGTCTACCAGTGCCATTTTTCCAATAGCTGTTGTCACTTCATATATCTGTGTCACATTTTGATAATTCTCTCAATATTTCAATTCTTTTATTTTTATAATATTCATTATAGTAATCTATGATAAGTGATCATTGTCATAACCATTGTAATTGTTTTGGGGTGCTATGAGCCATGCCCCTATAAGATAGTGAGCTTAATCAATAACTGTTGTGAGTGTTCTGACTGCTCCACCGACCAACCATTACCCCATCTCTCTCTCTCTCCTCAGGCTTTCTTATTCACTGGGATATAACAATATTAAAATTAGACTAATTAAACCTACAATTCCCTATTCAACAAATAGTACTAGAAAATTGGATAGCCATATGCAGAAGAATAAAATTGAATCCCTATCTCCCACCATATTCAAAAGTTAATTCTAGATAGAATAAACATTTAAATGTAAGACCTGAGACCATAAAAAATTATAGAAGAAAACCTAAAAAAAGGTATTCTGCATATTGACTTAGTCAAAGAATTTATGTCTAAGACTCCAAAAGCAAATTCAACAAAAATAAAAATAAATAAGTGGGACTTAGTTAAATTAAAAAGTTTCAGCCTGACAAAATAAATAATCAACAGAGTAAATAGGCATCCTACAGAATGGAAGAAATATTTTTAAAACTACATATTTGACAAATAACTAATATCCAGAATCTATAAAGAATTCAAACAAATCAGCAAGAAAAAGAAATCCCATTAAGAAATGGGCAAATGATATGAAGAAACATCTCTCAAAAGAAGATATACAAATGGCCAGCAAACACATGAAAAAAATTCTCAACATCACTAATCATCAGGGAAATATAAATTAAAACCATGATAAGATATCATTTTACTCTATTCAGAATGACTATCACTAAAAAGTTCAAAAAACAATAGATGTTGGCATGGGTGAAGTGAAAAGTGAACATTTAAATGGAAATGTAAACTAATACAACCTCTAAGAAAAACAGCATGAATATTTCCCAAAAAACTAAAAGTTTACTTTCTAAAAAAACTAAATGTAGATCTACCATTCAATTCAGCGATCCCACTACTGGGTATCTACCCAAAGAAAAATAAGTCATTGTACAAAGAAGATGCCTGCACTCTTAATGTTTCTTGCAGCACAATTCACAATTGCAAAGATGTGAAATCAACTGAAATGCCCATTAATGGATAAGTGAATAAAGAAAATGTGGTATATATGTACAAGTAAATACTACTCAGCCATAAAAATAAACAAAATAATGTATTTTGCAACAACTTAAATGAAACTGCAAGCCATTATCCTAAGTGAAGTAACAAACACTTTAAGTCACTTTAAGTCTCTCATTTTAAAGCAAAACCTAGAAATAATTAAGCTTAGTGAAGAAGGCATGGTGAAAGTGAGACAGGCTAAAACTATGCCTCTTACACTAGTTAGCCAATTTATGAATGCAAAAGAAAAATTTTTGAAAAATTTTAAAATTTCTACTCCAGTGAACACAGGAATAAGAAAGTGGAAAAGTCTTATTACTGATATAAGGTTTTAGTAGAAGATCAATCCGACCACAACATTCCCTTAAGCCAAAGCCTAATCCAGAGCAAGGTTGTGACTCTGTTCGATTCAGTGAAGACTGAAAGAGGTAAGGAAGCTGCAGAAGAAAATTTGGAAACTATCAGAGGTTGGTTCATTAAGCTGAAAAGAAGAAACTATCTTCATAGCTTAAAAGTGCAATGTATAGCCAGGCATGGTAGCATGCGCCTGTAGTTCCAGCTATTTGGAAGGCTGAGGCAGAAGGATCGCTGGAGCCCAACAGGTCAAGGCTGTGGTGGCCGGGAGTGGCCACTGCACTCCAGTCTGGGCAACAGAGTGAGACTCCAACTCAAAAAAAAAAAAAGTGCAATGTAAAGTACAAGTGCTGATGTAGAATCTGCAGCAACTTATTCAGAATACATATCTAGGAGAGTTGATAAAGGTGGCTACACTAAAAATTTTTTCAATGTTGAAAAAATAGTCATATAATGAAAGAACATGCCATCTAGAACATTCATAGCTGGAAAGGAGAAATCAACGCCTGGCTTCAAATCTTCAAAGATCAGGCTGACTCCAGTTACAAGCTAATGCTGCAGGTAAGCTAAAGACAATAATCATTCATTATGCTAACATTTCTAGAGCCCTTAAGAAGAATAATAAATCTACTCTGCCTGTGTTCTATAAATGGAACAACAAAACCTAGATGACACCACATATGTTTACCTTATGGTTTACTAAATATTTGAAGTCTACTGTTGAGACCTACTACTCATATAAAATCGATTCCTTTAAAAGCATCACTGTTCACTGACAATGAACCTGGTAATCCAAGAGCTCTGATGGAGATGTACAAGAAGAGTGATATTATTTTCATGTCTCTGAACACAGCATCTATTATGCAGCCCATGAATCAAGAAGTGATTTTGACTTTCAAGGTGTATATTTAAGAAATACATTTAGTAATGTTATAGCTGCCATAGATAGTGATTCCTTCGATGAATCTGGGCATAGTACAATTGAAAACCTCCTGGATAGGGTTAATCATTCTAGATGCCATTAAGAACATTCATTATTTATGGGAAGAGGTAAAAATATCAACATTAACCAGAATTTGAAAGACGGTGATTCCACAAGGTATCTGCATAATAGACATTTGGTAGAAAGAGAGAGAGAGAGAGAGAGAGAGAGAGAGGGAGGGAGGGAGGAAGGAAGGAAGGAAGGAAGGAAGGAAGGAAGGAAGGAAGGAAGGAAGGAAGGAAGGAAAGAAAGGAAGGCTGATTAAGTTGATGAAGATGATTCCAACCCTCATTGATGATTTTGAGGGTTCAAGGTTTCAATGGAGGTAGTCACTGCAGATGTGGTAGAACTGGCAAGAGAGCTAGAATTAGAAGTAGAGTCTGAACTTGTGACTGAATTTTTACAATCTCATGATAAAATGTGAATGTATGAGGAATTGCTTCTTATGGATGGGCAAAAAATTAATTTCTTTAAATGAAATCTACTCCTGGTGAAGATATGAACATTACTGAAATGTCAATAAGGGATTTAGAGTGTTAAATAAACTTACTTGATAAAGCAACAGCAGGTCTTGACTCCAATTTTCAAAGATGTTCTACTGTGGGTGAATGTTATCAAACTTCATTGCATGGTGCAGAGAAGTCTTTTATGAAAGGAGGAGTCATTGGAGGCAACGAATTTCATTGTTGTCTTATTTTAAGAAATTGCCACCGTCACCTTAACCTTCAACAACCACCACCCTGGTCAGTCACCAGCTGTCAACAACGAGGAAAGAACTTCCAGCAGCAAAAGGATTACAACTCACTGAAAACTCAGATGATCATTAGCACTTTTTGTAGCAACAAATTATTTTAAATTAAGATTTTTTAATGTATTATTTATAGACATAATGATATTGCACACATGATATTCTACAGTACAGTGTGAACATAACTTTTATATGTACTGTGAAACTGAAAAGTTTGTGTGACTCATGTTACTGTGCTATTTGCTTTATTTTGGTAGTATGGAACAAAACCCACAATATATCTCAGGTGTTCCTGTAGTCATCATGAGACAAATGGGCATAGAACAATAACAATGGAGCAAAATTTCATAGTAGGGAAGGGACTAAGTTATAGTATATTAACTATTAAAACACCGGGTGTTGATGATCAGAATGGAACATGTTCTCATATTATACTTTTAGATACAGTGAGAAAGACATATGTAATTTACTCTATGTTTTAACTTTATTCTTAATGTAACTATAATCATATTCATACAGCATATGTATTGTTATTCCTCAAGTATTCTCCTTCCACATTACTCAATTAATTAACTAACTAATATCCTAGTTTAAGATATCTGGCACATTTTTGGTTACATTTTACAATACTACAAGATGTCTGGTTTGAAAATCACCCCTTTTAAAATCTTTAGAAGCTAAGACCATTCAATTGAAGGAGGATTGTCTCTTCAATAAATGGTGCATAGGTGTGGTGGCTCACGTTTGTAATCCCAGCACTATGGGAGACTGATGCAGGAGGATTGCTTGAGCCCAGGAGTTTGAGACTAGACTTGGACATAGTGATACCCCATCTCTACAAAAAAAAAAATGTTAAAAACTAGCCATGCATGATGACACACACCTATAGTTTCAGCTACTCAAGAGACTAAAGTGGAAGTATTGACTGAGCCCAGAGATTGAAGCTGCATGGAACCATAACTGCACCACTGAAATACAGCTTGGGTGACAGAGTGAGACACCATGCAAAAAAATTAATTAATTAATTAATTAAAAAATAAAATAAAATAATTGGTGCTGACATAATCAGAGATCCACATACAAAATAATGAAGGTAAATTTTTGCCTCACAATCCATAGTAGTACCATCTCAGTTAATCCTCACAACACTATGATGCAATGCTGTTGTTTCTTATTTTACCAAAGGGGAAACTGAGGTACAGAAAGACTTTGTTCTCAAGGTCATGCACTTTTTTGTCAAAGCCAAAATTCAAACACATGCTGTCTGATTCCAACTTCTATACATTTACCCATTCTACTACATAGCAGAACTCAAGAACTTATGGTATCTCCCTCCATTTTACTAAATCTTAACTTTAATGTTATAAATTTATAAACAAAAAGATATTTTAAAAAACTTTAGCCCGGCTCGGTGGCTCACCCTGTAATCCCGCGACTTTGGGAGGCTGAGGTGAGTGGATTGCCTGAGCCCGTGGGTTCAAGACCCGCCTGGGCAGTGAGACCTCATCTCTAAAATAAATCAAAAAATCAGCTGGGCGTGGTAGCGCATGCCTGTAATTCTGGCTACTTGGAAGGCTGAGGTGGAAGGATCGCCAGAGACCAGCAGGTCGAGGCTGCAGTGGCCGGGAGCAGCCACTGCACTGCAGTCTGGGCGACAGAGTGAGACTCCAACTCAAAAAAAAACAAACAAACAAACAAAAAAAACTTTATAAGCTGAGCTCGGTGGCTCAGCCTGTAATCCCTGTGCTTTGTGGGGCTGAGGTGAGTGGATTGCCTGAGCCCATGGGTTCGAGACCCGCCTGGGCAACTTGGCAAGACCTCATCTCCACAACTAATCAAAAAATTAGCCGGGCGTGGTAGCACGTGCCTGTAGTTCCAGCTACTTGGAAGGCTGAGGTGGAAGGATCGCCGGAGCCCAGCAGGTCGAGGCTGCAGTGGCCAGGAGTGACCACTGCACTCTAGTCTGGGTGACAGAGTGAGACTCCAACTCAAAAACTAAAAAATAAATAACATAAATAAAAACTTTATAATCTATCCAGTTCAGAAAATTGCAAACTAGTAGCCTGCAGACAGACTAGAACTGACAAATACTTTATTTGTATTTATGTTGTTTTAATGTAAATTCCTTGTCAACAATTAAAAATAAAATGATTTCACATAAAAATAGAAATTGTTTGGGGCTCTGAAAATATCAGACTATTGAGATTGCATTGCCACATAGCTATAAAGAGCTGTAGTTAAACAATCTCTGTTTATACTGAGCATACATGCTTTAGTCAGGTCCCCACCTGTCTTTTACTCATTTAGCTACTTGTCTATTATATTAATTTGCATTTGTAACCCATGGTTTGGTTGAATTCCAGACTGGGAATTAAAACTTAAAGAGGAAAGTTGACTTACCCAGGATCACACAGAGAGTTGGTAGCAAAATCAAGACTAGAGCCTAGGTCGTTTTGACTGCTGATTCAAGGCTTTTCCACTACCTGATGTTTCTGTGTCTTGGAATAGATTATTTCTTTTAATACCAATGCTCTCTCAACATTTCTTTCAGTCTGCTCTTTATTTTTTTCCAAAACTGGCCTAAACATTTACTTCATATACATAGTCTTTCAGATTAATCTATTCTGACTGTGATCACAAATAAACTCAGCATACTTTTATCATTCCTTAATTTGCACTTTCTGATATGCTGCTTTGTAAAGCATTCAGTCATTTCCTCTGTGTATGTTTTGTTTTCTCACCTAGACTAAATTCCATAAGACTAGAGTTAGTTTAAGGCAAAATTGTGAAGTTGGTGAATCTTGTGTTCAGTGGTTCCAACATTTTTCTCTGCGCATTGGACTACTTAGTGCTCACTCTTGTGTTCTATTCCTACTTCTATTAAAGCTTTTTTTAAAGGAATGCATCTGATATCAGTAATTTATTAAGGGTTCACAAAATGGTGGCCCAAAAACTGAATTTGGCCAGCAGATATATTATGTTGGTATGGCAAACATTTGTTACTTTTTACATTGGAATGTCTTTAGGCAAGACATTTAATTTTTGTTTAATCTAGTTTCATAAACTTAGTGTGATTTACACACTTGTGTTAACTCCTCCATAATAAACATTTGAACTTGTGTTCCCAGTATAATATCTACCTTTTTTGGATTTTTGTTCCCATTCTTTTTTTATTTTGTTTAGATTCAAGGGGTACACATGCCTGTTGTTACATAGATATATCGTGTGATGGTGAGGCTTGGGCTTCTATTGAGCCCATCATTCAGGTGGTGAACATGATAACCTGTTGGTGGTTTTTCAACACTTACCTCCCTTCATCCCTTCCCCCTTTAAGCATGTCCTAGTGTCTGTTGTTCCCATCCTTGTGCCTATGTGTATACAGTGTATAGCTCTTGTTTATTAGAAAGAAAATATGGTATTCAGTTTTCTGTTTCTGTGATAATTCACTCAGAAATACGGTCTCTTGCTGTATCCATATTGCTGTGAATGATATGACTTTCTTCTTCTTTATGGCTGTGTTGTATTCCATAGTGTATATTTACCAAATTTTCCATATTTAGTTCACTGTTGATGGGCACCTAGATTCATTCCATATTTTTGCTATTGCGGATAGCATTGTGATAAACATATGTGTGGCAATGGAGTAGGAAATGAATTCATAAGCAAGTCCCCAAAAGTGAATGCTACAAAAGTCAAGATAGATAGGTGGGACCTTATCAAACTGAAAGGCTTTTGGACAGCAAAGGAAACAACCAAGTGTGAAAGGGACAACCAACAGAATAGAAAAAATATTTGTAAATTAAACATCTGACAAAGGCCCAACATCCAGAATCTACAGGGATCTCAAACTGAAAGCAAAAGAACAATCCCACTAAAAAGTGGGCAAAGGACATGAACAGACACTTCTCAAAAGATGATATATAAGCAGCTAACAGCCACATGAAAAATTCTCAGCCCCACTAATCAAAGAAATGCAAACCAAAACTACAATGAGATACCACCTAACACCAGTAAGGATGGCCATCATTAATAAATCAAAAAACAACAGTTGTTGGTACAGGTGTGGAGAAGAGGGAACACATCTATACTGTTGATGGGAGTGCAAGCTAGTACAACCACTATGGAAAGCAGAATGGAAATTCCTAAAAGGACTAAAAATTGACCTTCCATATGATCCAGCAATCCCTCTCCTTGGAATAAACCGGGAGGAACATACATTTTTCTACAAAAAAGACATCTGTACACACGTTTATAGCTGCACTGTTCTCAATAGAAAAACATGGAGTCAACCTTTCTGCCCATCAAAAGTGGACTGGATAAAGAAAATGTAGCACATATATGCAATGGAGTATTATGCAGCCATAAAAAAGAACAAAATCATGGCTTTTGCAGCAACTTGGATGTTGTCAGAGACCATCATACTAAGTAAACTATCACAAAAACAAATAACTGAATTCTGTATGTTGTCATTCATAAGTGGGCCCTGAACACTAGACACATTAGCACAAGGGTAGGATTGGCAGTTGCTGGGCACTGCTAGGAGTGGGAGGAAGGGAGGAGAGTGAGGATCGCATGACAACACAATAGGTAAATACCAGGGGGTGTGAAGGACAGCTAGCAGTCCAAACTTCATCTGTATGCAGCCTATTTATGTAGTAAATCTTCACTTGTACCCCAAAACTCTATAATAAATAAATAAATATTTTTAAAAATATATGTGTACAGTTGTCTTTTTGGTTGAGTGATTGGTGCTCCTTTGGGGATATAACAAGCAGTAGGAATGCTAAGTCGAATAGTATATTTATTTCTAGTTATTTGAGAAATCTTCAAACTGCTTTCCACAGGATTTAAACTAGCTTGCATTCTCACCAACAGTGTAAAGGCACTTTCTTTTTTCTGCACCCTCACCAATATCTTTTTTTGTTTTGTTTTTAACTTTTTTTTAAACATATTTTTTATTTTAAAATTGTGGGGTACAGTTAAGGGTTAGGTATACAAATATGCATTGTGCAGGTACCCTTGATGAGGTCTGCCCCCCTTTCCCCAGACAGCTACTGACTACCGCTAATCTCACCTCCCTTCCCCTCCCTGCCCCCCCGATAGTTTCCTGCCACTGTCAATTCT
>NW_007256040.1:49769-52968 GCF_000164805.1 Carlito syrichta
GTGGCCGCTCCCGGCCACCGCAGCCTTGACCTGCTGGGCTCCGGCGATCCTTCCGCCTCAGCCTTCCAAGTAGCCGGAATTACAGGCATGTGCTACCACGCCCGGCTGATTTTTTTATTTATTGTAGAGATGAGGTCACGCTGCCCAGGCAGGTCTCGAACCCATGGGCTCAGGCAATCCACTCACCTCAGCCTCAATTCTTTTCTTATAGTATTACAATAGTTGTTCAAGGTCCACTTATGCGTGAGAACATGTGATACTCAGATCTTTGTTTCTGTGAGCGGTCACTCAGTATTATAAACTCTAGTTCCATCCAGGTTGCTGTGAAATTCATGATTTTGTTCTTTTTTATGGCTGCATAGTATTCCATCATGTATATGTAGCACATTTTTTAATCCAGTCCTCTTTTGATGGACAGCATGGTTGGGTCCAGGTTCTTGCTATTGGGAACAATGCTGCGATAAACATACATGTGAAGGTATCTTTTTTATAGAGTGATTTGAGTTCTTTAGGGTATATTCCCAGTAAAGGGATTGTGGGGTCATATGGAAGGTCGATTTTTAGAGCTTTTAGGAATCGTCACACTGATTTCCACAGAGGCTGCACTAGTTTACACACCCACCAACAGTGTAGACGTGTTCCCTTTTCACCACATCCTCTCCAGCATCTGTTATTTTTTGAGCTATTGATAATGGCCATTCTGACTGGAGTTAGGTGGTTCTCAGTGTAGTTTTAATTTGCATCTCCTTGATGATTAGTGAGGTTGAACATTTCTTCATGTATCTGTTGGACGCTCATATGTCTTCTTTTGAGAAGTGTCTGTTCATATCTTTTGTCAACTTTGTAATGGGGTTGTTTGTTTTTTTCTTTTCAACACGTTTGAGTTCCTTGGAGATCCTAGATGTTCGGCCTTTGTCAGACATGGAGTTGGCAACTACTTTTTCCCAGTCTGTGGGCTGTCTCCCTGCTCTCTTGATGGTTTCTTTGGCTTTCCAGAAGGTTGTCAGTTTAATGAGGTCCCACTTGTCTATCTTATCTCTTATGGCCCATGCATCTTGGGTTTTGCTCAGGAATTAAATGCCAGTTCCACTTCCATAAGGGTGTGTCCTGCATTTTCTAAAGTTCTTAGGGTTTGAGGTTTTACATTTAAGTCTCTGATCCATTTAGGGTTAATTTTTGTGTATGGGGATAGATAGGGGTCTTGTTTGAATCTTCTGCATGTGGTCAGCCAGTTTTCCCAGGACCACTTACTGAATAGGCTCTCCTCTCCCCAGTGGTGTGTGGTGGAGGCTTTGTTGAGGATGAGTTGGTTGAGAAATTGGGGTTTTGCTTCTGGAATCTCAATTATGTTCCATTGGTCTATATGACTGTTCTTGTATCAATACCAAGCTCTTTTGATTATTGTAGCTTTATAGCAAAGTTTAAAGTCTGGTATTGTAATATGTCCTGCTTTTTTTTTTTTTCCTGAGGATTGTTCTGGCTATTCTTGGTCGTTTGTGTTTCCATATGAATTCCTGTATTGTTTTTTCTAGATCTGAAAAGAATGTTACTGGTAATTTGATGGGTATTGAATTAAATCTATAGATTGCCTTAGGTAAGATGGACATCCTCACAATGTTGATTCTTCCAGTCTATGAACATGGGATATTTTTCCACTTGTTTGTGTCATCTTTGATTTCTTTGTGCAGTGTTTTATAGTTTTCATTGTAAAGGTTTTTCACATCTCTGGTTAGGAAGATGCCAAGGTATTTCTTTTGTGTGTGTGTGTGGCTATTGTGAATGGGACTGTGCTTTTTATTTGGGTTTCTGTTTGTTTATTATTGGTGTAAAGAAATGGGATTGTCTTTTGCACATTTATTTTATATCTTGAGAGTTTGTCAAAGTCCTTTATCAGTGCAAAGAGGCTTTTGACAGATTCTGGTGTGTTTTCAAGGTACACAACCACGCCGTCTACAAAGAGAGATAACTTGACTTCCTCTTCTCCTATTTGGATACCCCTGATTGCCTTCTCTTCTCTGATTTCTCTAGCCAGGACTTCCAATACTATATTGAACAGGAGGAGTGAGAGTGGGCATCCTTGTCTTGTTCCAGTTTTCAGGGGAAATGGTTCCAATTTTTGTCTGTTTAGGAGTATGCTGGCTGTGGGTTTCTCATAGATGACTTTTACTATTTTGAGGAATGTTCCATGTATGCCTACATGTTCAAGGAATTTATCAAGATGGGGATGCTGGATTTTATCAAAAGATTTTTCTGCATCTAATGATATAATCATGTGGTTTTTGCTTGATGTCTGTTGATGTATTTAATTACATTTATGGTCTTGCAAATATTGAACCAGCTTTGCGTCCCAGGGATGAAGCCTACTTGGTCATGATGGATGATTTTTGAGATATGTTGTTGAATCTGGTTTGCTAGGATCTTGTTGAGAATTTTGGCATGTATGTTCATCAAAGATATTAGCCTGTAGTTCTCTTTCTTTGTTGGATCTTTACTTGGCTTGGGTATCAATGTGATGTTGGCTTCATGAAATGATTTGGGGAGAGTTCCATCTTTCTCAATTACCTGGAATACTTTCAGTAGGATTGGTATCAGCTCCACCAAAATGTTTTCTAGAATTCTGCTGGAAAGCTATCTGGTCCAGGGCTCTTTTTGTAGGTAGTTTTCTTATTACATAGTCAGTTTCCTTGATTGTTATTGGTCTATTGAGGGTCCCAATTTCTTCTTGTTTCAACCTAGGCAGGTTGGGTGATGTCAGAAAGGTTTTCATGCTTGTTTCCATACAAGTGTACATAGTAGTCTCTAATAATCTTTTGGATTTCTTCAGGGTCAAATGTGACTTCATCTTTGGTGTTTCTGATTGTATTTCATTGGGCTTTTTCTCTTTTTTTCTTGGTCAGTCTAGCTAGGGGACCATTGATCTTGTTTATCCTTTCAAAGAACCAGCTTTTTGTTTCATTGATTTTTTTTTTTATTATCTTTTTGTCTTCTGTGTCCCGGATTTGGTCTTTTATTTTGGTGATCTGGATTATTCTGCTGAAGTTAGGGTTTTGGTGGTCTTGCTTTTCTAGCTTCCTAAGGTGGTTTGTTAGGCTGTTTGTGATCCTTCCATTTTCTTCATGTGCGTTTGTAGAGATATGAGTTCCTCTCTTACTACTGCTTTCATGGCATCCCAGAGATTTTGGTAAGATGTTTCTTCATT
>NW_007256040.1:53117-90552 GCF_000164805.1 Carlito syrichta
GAACTACAGGCGTGCGCTACCACGCCCGGCTGATTTTTTGATTTATTGTAGAGATGAGATCTCACTGCCCAGGCAGATCTTGAACCCACAGGCTCAGGCAATCCACACCTCAGCCTCCCAAAGGCGTGGGATTACAGGCTGAACCACCAAGCCTGGCTTCTAGGTATCTTTTAATCTCTGTTTTGATTTCATCATTGAACCAGGAGTTGTTTAGCATCGTGCTATTTACTGTCAATGTCTTTGTGGGTTTGGGGGGAAATTTGTTGGTGTTGATGTTTAATTTATTCCACTCCATGGTCTGAGAAGGTGCATGACAAACTTTCAATCTTTTGAAATTTTTTTATGCTTGGTTTATGGCCAAGTATGTGGTCAATCTTAGAGTATGTTCCATGTGGTGATGAGTAGCATGTATATTCTGTGGTCATTGGGTGGAGTGGTCTGTAGGTATCAATTAAATCCATTTGGTGAAGAGTCACATTGAGGTTCCAGATCTCAATGCTGATTTTTTTGTCCTGATGATCTGTCTAGGGTTGTGGGTGGGGTATTAAATTCCCCAGCTATGATAGTGTTAGAGTCAATATCTTTTTTGAGTTTTCCTAGAAGCTGCTTTATGAAAGTTGGTGCTCCTATGTTGGGTGCATATATGTTTAGGATAGATATTTCTTGTTGATGGAGTGAACCTTTTATCATTATATAGTGGCTTTCTGTATCTTTTTTAATTTTTGATAGCTTAAATGGTATTTTGTCTGAAATTAGGATTGTGACTCCTCCTTTCTTCTGTGTTCCGTTCCCCTGAAAATTTGTTTCCCATCCTCTTACTTTGAGTCTGGGTGTGTCCTTTCTAGTGAGATGGGTCTCTTTAAGGCAATATATTGTTGCCTGGTGATATTTTATCCATTTTGCCATTCTGTGTCTTTTCAGTGGTGCATTTAGTCCATTCACATTCAGGATAATTATTGAATTGTGAGAGTTGATCCCTAACATTAAGTTCTTATTGAGTTGTTGTTGTTGTTCCTCTTTGTTAGTAGTCTTTCTTTTGGTTTTGGGGTTGGTTCGTGTGTGTTTTACTCTTTTTCCTGTACTCTTGTGAAGAATGTTGATGTTCTTTTTTCCTTTTCTTCTGTATTTAGTACTTTCTTAAGTGTTTCTTGTAGAGGTGGTCTGGTGGCAGCATAAGTTCTTAGGAATTGGATATCTGGAAAGATTTTAATTCTCCCTCACTGATGAAGTTTAGCTTGGCTGGGCAGGTTATTCCTCATTGAAATTGTTTATCTTTTAGAATTTTGAAGATAGGGCTCCAAGCTCTCCTAGCCTGCAGGGTTCCTGTAGATAAATCAGCTGCTATTCTAATTTGTCTTCCATGGTAGGTGACCCTGCCTTTTTCTTTTGCTGCCTTTAGGATTTTTTCTTTTAAACCTACTTTGTTTAGGCAAATGTTATGTGTCTGGGAGTTGGTCTTCTCATTTGTTGTCTTGCAGGGGTTCTCTGAATCTCTTGTGTTTGAATTTTTTCATCACTGATGAGATGAGGGAAGTTTTCTTGAATGATTTCATGAAATGTTTGTTCCAGTGTGGCCTCTGTTTCTCTCTCTGCCTCAGGAGGGCCAATTACTCTTAGGTTTGGTCTCTTGAAGTAATTGCTCATTGCTTGAAGGTTTTGTTCTGTCTTTTTAAGCTTCTTTTCTATGTTTTTGACAGTTTAGGTTAGTTCTATATTTTGGTCCTCAAGCTCTGAGATTCTTTCTTCTGCTTGGCTAATTCTGCTTTCCATGCTTATCAGTTTGTTACTTATTTCATTTACTGTATTCTTTACTACTGTTATCTCAGTTATCAACTCCTTCCTATTTTCTTCTTGTCTCTCCTCAGTTCTTTTTAATCTCTCCATTAATGTCTTGATATCTAGGTTTGTAGTTTGAGACCAGTCATTCTGGGGTCTCCTCATTGTTTGCATTCCAAAGTCAGTTTTCTCAGTGTCTGCCGTCCCAGGATCTGGGAGAGACCCATATTCTTCTTTGGTTTTTCTTCATTTGTATAAATTTTTCTCTCTCTCCCTTTCCCTCACCTTCTTTAATTCTGTTTTCAGGGAAGGTGGGGTTGCTTTTACTTCTGTTGTTCAATCTCCTGTTCTTCCTTATGAGGGTTCTCTGGCTTTGTTCACTTTTGAGACTGGAGTGTGGGTTGGGGGCTGTACTTTTTGCAGTTTTGAGGTTTAACTGAGGGGGAAGCTGTGATTCAGAATATGCAGATCCCAGTATCCACCATCAGGTGTATGGGTACACTGGAACCCATTTCCCACTGCCTTACAATCTGTCCATGCAGTGGGGTTTAGGTTTGTTCCCTGGAACAAAAGGAGGTATGAAAAAGGAGAATAATAATAGAAGGCAGTGTCAAGAGGAAGTTAAAGAGACAGATGAGTGAGAGGGAAAACAGACATACATACCAACTAGTGAATGAAAAAGAGACACAAGTCCAGAAAAGAGTGAAAAACAGACACACAAACAAAATTCCCTAAAGCATACCGGTAATCACACAAAGACAGTCCAATAAAATGCCGTTTGATGCGTTTTTCCCCAACACAAACAGGTAGTCTAAATCAAAAAGTAAACAAAAGTGAGCAAAACAAACAGTCAAAACAATAAAATCAAAATAAGAAACCAGACTAGCTCTGGAATCTTTCCTGAGTGTCTAAATCTCTTCAGCTCTGATCTCTAGCCTCTCCATTTTGCTTTCATTGCAGGCAGATAGATTTACTCCAAACTTGGGTTGGTTCCCTTGGCCTGCTGCTTGAGAGGTCTGTGACAGGACTGAGTTGCCTGTATCTGATTCAACGTAGGGGATGGCCTTTTGTCTCTTGTTTAGCGATGTTACCTTAGAAACCAAAGTGGAGGCTGCTCGTAGATGGACGGGGCAATGCAAATCTCTGCCTGGAAAATGGCCGAGGTGGGCAGTTCCTCTTTCATGGATCCTTCCTCTCCACCTGTCCTTTCTCTCCACTCATCCAGGTCCATGGGTGATCCACTATGATGGCCTGTGGTGGTGTGTCTCCAGTGTCAGGCACCAGGGATCAGTGACACAGCTGGGCATTGAATCTGGTGTGCCACCAGCGGCCTGGGGTGGAGGAGAGAGGTGGGAATTGCCTCTTCTGGAGCTGAGAGCTAAGAGTGGCTGATCAGCACCTCCTTAAGATATACTGTTCCCTTACAAAACCATGGGGTCCCACGCTGGGTGCCTCAGCCAGAGTGAGGACCCGAGATTCAAAGGGTGGGTGATGAGTGGTAACAGCACCTTTGGGCCCTGCACAGGGCACTTCAGCCAGGAATGGAGCTGGTATCTCTGAGGGGTGGGTGCCTAGAGCCTCCCTGGGTGACAGCAGCTTGAAATAGGGCTGGGTGTGGGCCCAGAACCCAGGGCAGGGAGCTGGAACTCTGAGGAGCGAGCACCAGGCTGCTGCACTGGATGCCCAGTCAGGGAGGGAGCTGGCAGTGGCTGAGTGCCGGGCAGATCAGTGTAGCCAGCAAGGGAACCCAGATCTCCAAAAGGCAGTATTCAAAGGCCCCCACAGGTGGTGGCTGGCAGCTTGGGACTGAGTGAGACATTGTAGCCAGGGAGGGAGCTGGGATCTCCACATGGCCAGGGCCCGGGGTCACCTATGGTGGAATAGCAACAGCCAAGGGGCCACAATAGCTGGCCTTGTGTGGGAGTGAGGGTCTCCAGGCCTCAGACCAGTGCAGTTGGTGGTGGGCAGGGACTAGGGGAAGGAAAGTAAGAGTCTTTTGGGGGACTCACTTTTGGAGAATCTGATAGTCCCACCTATGCCATCAGTATCTTACTGGAACTCCATGAAACTTTTATACTATGTTTTCTTTTAAGATTTTCACAGTTTGAGCTCTTACATTTAGGTTTTTGATCGAATTTTGAGTTAATTTTTGTATATAGTGTAAGGTAAGAGCGTAACATGATTCTTTGCGTGTGAATATTATTTTTCAAGCACTATTTGTTGAAAGATTGTATTTTCCTTCATTAAATGGTCTTGGCACCGTTATAAAAATCATTTGACCAGAGAGGCTTTGAGATGACTGACTAGAGGCATATGGCAATCACCTCTTCCACAAAGAAGAACTAGAATAGCTAGTAGATAATCATATTTTGAATAATTCATCTAAGAAAGAACGCTGGAATTCAACAGGGAAGTGACAGGAGACACCTAAGGCAAGAATGGAAAGGAAAGCAACAGACTGGCCAGAATCCGCTGAGAGCCCAGAGAGGTTTTCCAATACGAAAGTGTAAGTGAGAGATCCCTAGCAGTCCACATTTCCACCAGTCTTTTCCAATTCTAGCCATGAGAGAGCTCCTTGACCATAGCAGTACCAGAGACTAACACACAGAGCTGCCTGGAATGTACATTGACATAACTCCAGAGAGGGAGCCCACACTAGGTCCCATATATCTCTCAAACACTAAGCGGCCACAGCATTGCACTATGTTGAGAGCCCAACCCCTAGCAAATTGCATCCTGCCCTGGGGCCCAGCATCCTGTTCATCTCCAAAACCCTGAAGACCCATTGAGACCTGCCACCAATAGCCGCTGCTGTAGCTGGCTGCCACTGCTGGGTCTGAAACATAAACTCTTGGCAGTGACTTCATGCCCTGCAAAAGGAGAGGCCACTGCTGTGCATTTCAAAGGACAGACTCTTCTATCCACAGTTTCCACCTGGAACCAAGCATGTACTCCCTAGCAACTTGCCTACAGCTGCAGCAATGGAAAGTAATCCTGCACTTTCCAGTAACAGGGTCACAGCACATCTGCTGCTGCCCCCACCAGAACACTCCATCAAGAGGATGCGGACCAACTTGCCCTTGCACATAACAGCCAGTGCCCAAACACACCACTGGGGGGTCTGAGATCAGATCCGCCTTGCCTGGTTTTGCACTCCCCAGTGCCAAATCATGCCATTCAAAAGCCTAGGGATGGCCCTGCCCCATTCACCACCATTGGCACCTGAACACTCTTCCCAAGGGCCTGAGTACAGGCACACTCAGTTTACCACTACCACCACAGCTGGCACCCACCTACATGTATCACCTGCAGGCTTGGGGACTGGCCTTCACAACCCATCACAGCCACCAACAGCACAGACGACTTGGGAACCAGAGGCTTGTCTCATCACTGCAACTACCATTGCCCATGCCACTCCCACTGCCCATGACTTGAGGACTCACTCAACCACCTGATCCACTGCTGCCACAGCCACCACCCAAGCTAGCTAGAGTCTCAAGCATCAGCCTGTCTGGACTTAATAACACCAATGACAGTGTACTCCAACTGGGGGCCCAAAGACAGACACCCTCAAAACCCTGCTGCCCTTACTGCAGTTCAATAACTGACCCACCTAGCATCCCTATCCCTAGCTAAAAGGCCCCAAAGCCTCCACTAATAACTGCACCCTAAGGCATTGTGGAAATCAAAGACATTACTAATGCTATTTACAGTTGAAGAAATCATATAGAGATGACGCTACTGTACACATCCAGAATCAGATCCAATATACCTTACCCAACCAAGGCCATAGATTTATCTTCAGGAAAACATCTCTTCTATGAAAGCAAATACAAACAATTAGAAGAAACTATTATTATGCCAAATTTACAGATATCAATGTAAAGACACAGAAATATGAAAAAGAAGGGAAGTATGAACCTCCAAATGAACACAATAATACTTCATCAACAGATTCCAATAAAAAAGTATGAAATCCTCCAAAATTTCAAAATAATTATATTAATGAAGTTCAGTGAGTTACAAGAGAACACAGAAAAACAATACAATGAAATCAGAAGAAACAACTAACAATATAAAAGAGAGATTTACAAAAGAGATAGATATAATCAAACAGAAACGTAGAAACTGAAAATTTATTGAATAAAATAAAAAATATATTTGAGAGCTTCAACAATAGACTAAATCAAGCAGAATAAAAATTTTCAGAACTTAAAGAGAAGTCTTTGAAATAATTCAGTCAGATAAAAATAAATTTAAATTTTTTTTAAATGAACAAAGTCTATGTGACATATGGAGCACATAAAACATACAAATATTCAAATTTTTGGTGTTGTAGAAGGAAAACAGAAAATAAAAGTCATAGAAGACCTATTTAAGGAAATAATAGCTTAAAATTTCCTAAGTATAGCAAGAAATGTAGACATCTAGATATAGGTAAATCAGAGATCCCCAAATAGATACAATTCAAAAGGGTCTTCTTCATAGCATGTAATAGTCAAACTGTCAAAGGTAACGGCATAGAGATAATTCTAAAAATAGCAAGATAGTGTGCTTGTTTCTGCAACACATATATACTAAAAACAGCAAGAGAAAAGAGACTAGTTACTTATAATGGAAACTCATTAGACAAACAGCAGATTTCTCAACAGAAACCTTACAGGTGAGGAGAATGAGATGATATATTCAAAATGCTGAAAGAAGTAACAATGCCAGCACCAGGCATGGTGGTTTGTGTCAATAATCCTAGCACTTTGAAAGGCTGAGGTGAGAGAATTGTCTGAGCCCAGGTGTTCAAGACCAGCCTGGGCAACATATTGAGACCTTGTCTCTACAATAAATAAATTTTAAAAATAGTCAGGCATGGTGGCATGTGCCTGTAGCCCCCACTACTTGGAAGGCTGAGGTAAAAGGATTGCCTGAGCCCAGCAGTTCCAGGCTGTGGTAGCCATGACTGTGCCACTGCACTACAGCCTCGGTGACAGAGTAAGACTCCAACTCAAAAAAAAAAACAAAACAAAAGGAAAAGAAATAACAATTTCCAAATTGTTCTGCTCTACATTTTTATTCGGAAGATCAATAAATCAGTTCATGATTGCTACTTTTGATCATTCGAAGTGAGACTCAGTGGTGCATCCACTCTCAGGGAGCACTCAGTTGGCTTGGTTATTGGATCCCAAGGGGATAATAATTCCAAGCCCTGGAGCCCCCTGTTGAAATTCCCCTGCCTTCTAGGAGCTTTCAAAGAGTCAGAGATTAATACACATTGAGGCAAGTGTTCCTATAAAGCAATTTCTCTTTGTGGTGAAAGCTCAGATGAAGAAGTACAGCAAACACCTGGAAGTACTTGTGGCAGAAAGGACCCATGGCCCAATGTATGAAAAACAAAAAAACTGACCACCTGCTCCTTAGTAAGTAATGCCATATTGAAATACAATGTCAATAATAAAAGACAATTTGGTTAGTTGATACTTTTCTAAAAGATAAAGAATAAAAAATAAAAGTCTCCCAACAAGTAAAAGGCTAGGACTGAATGGCTTCACTCCTAAACTCTACCAAAGTTATTAATAAGAACTAATAACAATTCTCCTCAAGTTATTTAAAAACTTGAAGAGGACAAAATTCTCCTTGATTCATTCTACAAGGTCAGAATTATCCCGGTACCAAAACAAGACAAAGGATCAACAAACACATAAAACTATTGGCTAATATCACTGGTGAATATAGACACAAAAATTCTTAACAAAATATAAACAAACATAATCCAACAACACATCAAAATGATAATACATCATGATCTAGTGGAATTTATTCCAGGGAAATAGGGCTAGTCCAACATACATAAATCAATAAATGTGAAACCTCACATGAACAAAATGTAGGACAAAAATCATGTGATCATCTCAATGCAAAGAGAAAAACATTTCAGATAATTTAACATCCCTTTAAGATAAAAAAAAATCTCAACAAATTAGGTATGGAAGAAATATACATAAACATAATAAAGACCATATACAACAAACCCACAGTTAACACCTTGCTGAATGGGGAAAAGGTGAAAAACTTTCCTGTAAGAACTGGAACAAGACAATGACACCCAATTTCATTACTCCTATTCAACATAGCCAGAACAATCAGGCCAGAGAAAGAAATGAAAAACATCCAATTTGGAAAAAAAAAAACTCAAATTGTGCCTCTTTACAGACAAGATAATCTTACATTTTAAGAAATCAAAAGACTTTACCATACAATTCTTAGAATGAATAAATAAATTCAGTAAAGATGCAGGATACAAAATCAACATACAAAAACCAGTAGTATTTATATACAATAGTAATGAAATAGTTGAAAAAGAAATCAAGAGTGCAATCTCATTTACAATCGCTACAAAAATTTAAATACCTAGAAATAAATTTCACCAAGGAGATAAAAGACATCTACAAATAAAATTATAAGACACAGATAAAACAAATTTTAGATGACACAAAAAAATGGAAAAACATCCCATGTCCATGAATTGGAAACTTCAATATCATTAAAATGACCACACTTTCCAAAATAATTTACAGATTCCATGCAATTTCTATCAAATTACCAATATTATTTTTCACAAGATTAAAGAAAAAAACAATTCTAAAATTCATATGGAACCAATAAGAGCCCAAACAGACAAAGCAATCCTGAACAAAAGGAACAAAGCTAGAGGCATCACACTACCTGACACCAAAATATATTACAAGTCTATAGTAACCAAAATAACATGGTACTGTTATTAAAAAGAGACATCTAGACCAATGGAACAAAATAGAGAATCCACAAATAAACCCATGTATTTATAGCCAATTGACTTTCAATAGAAGTACCAACAACATACATTTAGGAATGGACACGCTCTTCAAAAAATGGTGCTTGATATCCATATGGAGAAGAATGAAACTGGACCTCATCTTTCAGTATATACAAAACAAATCAGCTCAAGATGAATTAAATGCTTAAACATAAGATCCAAAAGTATATCACTACTAGAAGAAAACATAGGTAAAATACTTCAAGTATTGGTCTAGGCAAAGATTTTATGGCTAAGAACTCAAAAGCACAGGCATCAAAAACAAAATAGACAAATAGGACTATATTAGACAAAAAAGTCATTAAAAACAATTAACAAGTAAAGTAACAACCTGCTAAATGGGAGAAAATGTTTTCTTTTTTTTTTAGATTGGAAAATATAGTTTATTTAGAAAGTAAGTTAGACAGAAGAAAGAGGAGATTCACTTCTCCAAGGTAGGGGAGAGGTCCAAAGCCAGGAAACATGGCAGCCATAGCTCAAAGAGCCACCTGGATGCACCAGAGTTTAACAAAGCACTGGCCAAGAATATATTCTCCAACTATTAATTCAACAAGGGACTAATATCCAGAATATGCCAAAAACAAAAAACAAAAAAAAATCAACAGTAAGAAAACAAGAAATTCCATTACATTTGGGCAAAGAACATGAATAGACATTTCTTAAAAGAAGACACACAAATAGTCAAATGGGCCTACAAAAAACTATTCAACATCACTGCTCATCAAATAAATGCAAATCAAAACCGTAATGAGATATCCTCTCACCCCAGTTAGAATGGCTATTATAGAAAAGACAAAAAATAACAAATGCTAGCAAGGATGTGGAGAAAGGGGAACACTCATACACTGTTGGTCAGAATGTAAAGTAGTACAGTCACTGTGGAAAACGCTAAGGAGGTTTCTCAAAAAAACTAAAAATAGAACTACCAAAGAATCCAGAAATCTCACTACTGGTATTTATTCAAAGGAAAATAAATCAGTATATCAAAAGGATACCTGCACTCTCATATATATTGCAGAATTATTCACTATCTGTATACAAAGATATGGATTCAACCCAATTGTCCACCAATGAATAAGTGGATAAAGAAAACATGGCATATATACACAATGGATTACTATTATTCCATAAAATAGAAAAGACTCATGTTATTTGCAGCAACATTAATGGAACTGGAGGTCATTATGTAAAGTAAAATAAACTAAGCATAGAAAGACAAATATTGCACGTTCCCACTCATACATGAAAGCTAAAATTGTTATCTCGTGGAAGCAGCAATTAGAAAGATAGATACTAGAGACTGGAAAAGGTGTGTGGGTGGAAGGGAAGGAATGAAGAGAAGTTGATTAAAGGGTACAAACACAGAAGGAATAAATTCTAATGTTTGACAGTAGAGTGGGATGACTATAGGTAACAACACTGAATTTTATATTTCAAAATAGCTGACAGTGAGGAGTTAAAATGCTTCCAACATCTAGAAATGGTGAATACTCGAGGTGACAGATAGGCTGTATACCATGACTTAATGTTTACATATTTGCTGCTCGAAACAAAGTATCAAATGTATCTCATAAGCATACACTGACCAAATATGAAAAAGTTTATCTATGGACTCTCTGTTCTATTCCATTTATCTGTACATCTGTCTTTATGCCACCACCACACTGTGTTGATTATCATAGCTTTGTAGTAAGCTTTTATTTTATTTATTTGCTTTTTAAAAATTTTTATTATAAAGATGTGGGGTACATTTCAGGGTTAGGTATATAAACATTGATCATGCATGTACCCTTTTTGATGAGGTATGCCTCTTCCTCCCCTAGCAGATTCCCTCAACTGCCAATCCCACCCCTACCCTGACAGTTTCCCACTACTGTCAATCACTTTCTTATAGCATTATAATTGTTCAAGGTCTGTTTATGAGTGAGAACACATGGAACTCTGTTCTTTGTTTCTGTGACAAATCACTGAGTATGATCAACTCCAGATCCATCCAAGTTGCTGCAAAGTTCATATATTTGTCCTTCTTTATGGCTGCATAATATTCCATTATGCATATGTACCACGTTTTTTTATCCAGTCCAGCCTCAATGGGCAACGCAGTTGGTTCCATGTTTTTGCTATTGTGAATAGAGCTGCAACAAGCATACGTGTGCAGGTATCTTTTTTATTTTTTATTTTTTTTGAGTTGGAGTCTCACTCTGTCGCCCAGACTGGAGTGCAGTAGCTGCTCCCGGCCACCGCAGCCTTGACTTGCTGGGCTCCGGCGAACCTTCCACCTCAGCCTTCCAAGTAGCCGGAAATACAGGCATGCGCTACCACGCCCAGCTGATTTTTTGATTTGTTGTAGAGATGAGGTCTCGCTGCCCAGGCGGGTCTCGAACCCACGGGCTCAGGCAATCCACTCACCTCAGCCTCCCAAAGGCGCGGGATTACAGGCTGAGCCACCGAGCCCGGCCAGGTATCTTTTTTAAAGAAGAAAGTATGAGGACCTCCAACCTCATTCTTTTCTTTGTAGATGGTTTTGGCTATTCAGGGTCCCTTCAGACTCCATATGAAATTGAGAATAGACTTTTCTACTTCTGATAAAAAGTCCTCATTGGGATTTTGATAAGGACATAGTTGACTTTGTAGACCACTTTGGGAAGTATTGACATTTTAATGATATTAAGTATTCTGATCATAAACACAGGATATTTTTCCATTTATTAATGACTTATTTAATTTATTTTAATGATGTTTTGCATTTCTCAGTTTGTAAGTATTTCACCTTATTGGTTAAATTTGTTTCTAATTATTTTATTATTTTTGATGCTATTGTAAATGAAATTGTTTCCTAATTTGAAGGCCCATTTTTTCCCTGACTCTCTTATTTATTGCTTTGAATGCTGTCATGTGAAGTCATGTTGCCTGGGAGATAAAGCAGTCCCGTGATCAAGAAGTGAAAGGATATCGGCATACTAAGAATAACAACAAAAAAAGTCTGGTTTCTTAATTATGAGGTACTCTGATAACTCTGGAGCCTTTTACTTACAAATGTCTTGTTATGTGAAATAATTAAACATCATTGCTAAAGCAACTTTTGGCCAGGTATTCTCTTACTATGTGTGTGTGTATGTGTGTGCATGTGTGTGTTCACTTTATTTTAGAGTTGTGAGGTATATGTGAGGATTTACTACATAAGTAAATTGTGTGCAGGTGAGGTTTGAATTTCTAATGGGCCCTCTTTTCTCTCTGATAATGGACCTAGTAACCAGTGTGCTGCCATGTGTCCCCCCATCCCTCCACCCTCCTTCTCTCTCCAGCAGTGTCCAGCATCCACCACTCCTATTCTTTCACTCATATACCAGTGATCAGGACCAGCTTTTGAGTGACAACATGCTGTATTCAGTTTTCTGATGCTGTGATAGATCACTTAATATAATAGTCTCCAGCTTCATTTATGTTGCTGCAAATGACATGAGTTTGCTCTTCCTTATGGCTGCATAATATTCCATCATGTATATATACCCCATTGTATGTTACCAGTCCACTCTCAATGGGCATCAGGGTTGGTTCCACATTTTTGCTACTGTGAATAGTGCTGTAATGAACATACATGTGCAGGTGTCTTTTTGGTAGAGCAATTTATGGTCCTCTGGATATATTCCCAGGAGAGGGATTGCTGGATTGTATGGAAGCTCAGTCTTTAGTTCTTTGAGAAAACATCACACTGCTTTCCACAAAGATTGAACTAGCTTACATTCCTACCAACAGTGTAGAAGTGTTCCCTTCTCTGTACATCTGTACCAGAACCTGTTGTTTTTTTATTATTTCATTATTATTATTATTATTATTTTGAGTTGAAGTATCTCTGTTGCCCAGGCTGGAGGGCAGTGGCATGCTCATGGCCACTGCAGCCTCAACCTGCTGTGTTCAGGTGATCCTTCTACCTCAGCCTTTCAAGTAGCTGGAACTACAGGTGCACACTACCACACCCGGCTTATTTATTTATTTATTTTTATTGTAGAGACGAGGTCTCACCAAGTTGCCCAGGCCGGTCTTGAATTCCTGAGCTCAGGCAATCCTCTCATCTCGGCCTCCCAAAGTGCTGGAATTACAGGCTTGAGCCACTGCCCAGCCTTTTGACTTTTTTTTTTTTTGAGTTGGAGTCTCACTCTGTCGCCCAGACTGGAGTGCAGTGGCCGCTCCAGGCCACCGCAGCCTCAACCTGCTGGACTCCGGCTATCCTTCCGCCTCAGCCTTCCGAGTAACTGGAATTACAGGCGCACGCTACCACGCCTGGCTGATTTTTTAATTTATTGTAGAGATGAGGTCTCGCTGACCAGGCGGGTCTTGAACCCGCAGGCTCAGGCAATCCACTCACCTCAGCCTCCCAAAGGCGCGGGATTACAGGCTGAGCCACCGAGCCCAGCTCGCCTTTTGACTTTTTAAGGATAACCATCCTTACTGGTGTTAGATGGTATCTCATTGTAGTTCTGATTTGCATTTATCTGATGATTAGTGAGGCTGAGCATTTTTTTCATGTTTGTTGGCTGTTTGAATGTCTTCCTTTGAAAAGTGTCTGTTTTCATCTTATGCCCACGTTTTGTGTGTGGTGGGGGAGGGTGGCAGAGCTGACTGTCAGAACACTCTTCTTCCAGACTTCTCCAGTGTAGGTGCTTTCTTGTCATTTACATCTCAGCTCTAAAGGCTTTCCCTAGTCACCTGCTCAGAAGCAGTACTTCTCTGTCTCACTCTATTTGATTATGCTGTTTTACTTTTGTCATTAAAAAAAATTGTTTCTATTGTCTGTTTCATGGAATGTGAGTCTCATAACCACAGAAACCTGCCTTTACCCACTTTTTAATGGGGTCATTTGTTGTTTGTTTTTCTTTTCAATTATTTGAGTTCTTTGTAGATCCTGAATGATTCAGGCTTCACAACCTAGCAGGTAGTAGTGCGACCCATCTCACTCTCACGTGCTCAACCTGACAGGGCTCTCTTTAGCGGTCCCCCACTGCCAGCAAGCTAGTGCAGCCAGCCAAGTCACAAGCAGTTTATCTTCAGACTACAAAACTGCCCAGGCTACAAAACTCCCAGTCTGGGACGATACTGTGCCAAACCTCTCCTGGTCCAGTCCCAAAGGAGGCAGGTGGCACCCAACTTCCAATCCCACAGCTAGAGCTCATGCCACAATAGCCTGTCAGTTCTGGCCATGCAGCTCCTCCTCCATTAGAGAACCACAAATTCCTATCAGGGACTCTCCAAACCATTGACCGCCTCTCATGCTAACTGGCAGATTTCCCCCACAGTCCACTAAGAATAAGAATCAGAAATGATCTCCTTCTATTGACGCCAAGCTCTGGGAGTACACATGGAACACTTCCAAAGCCATGCCTTCTACCGGCTTCCTGGCTGTCCCCCCAAGTCAGATCCAGGTCTTGATAGGGTCAAGGAGCTCCTTCATGAGTTGGATTGCCTGGCGCTTCAGCAGAAATGTATTTCATGGAAACACTCTCTCCCTCCCATGCACTGGGAAATCACTCATAGTTTTCCACCACCAGATTCACCATGTGAGCGGTGGCTCAACTTATTTTCCCCCAGTATCTGAAGATTTCTTTTACTTTTATGTTGAATTTCCATTTTTTTTGGATAAAATTTCACAGTGTGAATCTCTACACACTATCTTCCTTTTTCCAAGTGGGGGAGGGATACTAATAAACTCTCTAATCTGCCATGTTGGAAAAAAACTATCTTAATCTTTTGAAGATACTAAAGATAGTTATTTTACAAAGTTTTCACCTCCCTGCATTTTCTGCTTTTATGCAGTCTTTTTTGCCTGTCTATTTTGACCTCTAGCTTCCATTTTAGGCTTTCTTCTTGCAATCTTGCTGTCTTGTAATCTTTAACTGTCTGCTCACTTTAGAAGTAAAAGACTAAAAAGCTCACTGAAATGTCTAAGTTGTGAGTGACTCTTGTTAACTTTAAGCTTCACTCTAGGATGTTCTGGGTGGGCATTTGCTGGGGAATCACTTCCCATGTCAGTATTAGTAAAGTATTTCTATTGCGGCTGATAGATTGCCCAGAGAAGAGTCTTTCAATATCCTATGTTCAAGTAAAAATCTCAGTGACAACATTGTAGGAATCTAGTGTAAAAAAAGATCTGGTGGCCTGTGCATTCAGCATTCAGTTTTGCATTTGGTCCCTTCATCCTTGTTTTTAGTAAAGTACTCTTGCCCTTGATTGAGCCTGGTGTCTCCCAATCTCAACACTCTATTTCATTTTTTGCATAAACTCCAAGCTTCTACTCTAATTGTGGATATTGATGTAGAATAAGGGAAATAATCTAGAAATCTAAATTCTCAAACATCTTTCAACCTAGTCTTTGTTTTTTATTTTAGCTACCTCCTTCACTCCAGTTAACAGATGTATCTGGTCCTGCCAGTTTCTATGCCTTTTTAGGATCCTGTGATGTGAATGAGATTGGTTTTTAGCTTTTTCCAATGCTGACTTGGAACTTAACTTCCTAAGTTCTAAGATTTAGAACTATCGGCTTTTCAGTTTCCAATGTTTTGTGGTTGTTGTCTTTTATTCTCTCTTTCCATTATTTTAGTGGAATTAGGTAGTGAACATAAATGGATATATGTATCAGCTCATTATTATAATCTAAAAATTTAGAATTGCAATTTGATTATCCAAACAAGAACTAAATTGTAGTCTTTTCCCAATAAAAGGTGGAGCTAGGCAGGTTAAGTCAAAATAAGGTATTTTTAGTAAAATGTATATAAGATGGAAAACTTCCTTGCTTCAGTTAGATTAATTTCCTTAGAAAATGTCATACAAAGATTAATTATTATTGTAGTAATGTATATTGTTCTGTAGCACATACTAAGGAAGTTTAACTAATTTTGGTTAAATAACATCTCTGCCCTCAAGGTCTTACATTCAGTAGTACAATTTGTAAAAACTGTACTTTATCTCACTGAGTACAAACTGCATATTACTAAAATATGCACACTTTCTCTTGTTCATTTACAAGTTCAGCAATGTCAAGTAAAGCAAAAGTTCTTATGCCTTTATTCTCTCTCTACCAGCTACTTTCCATATGCTTAAATCTTCAAAATGTTCCCATCCTTTCACCTAAGAAAAACTACATTTTATCCTGCTTCTCTCACGCCTTCAGTCCACTGAACAAAGTTAAAGGCCCATATTTTTTTCCTAGATTATTTAATCCACTTCCACGATGTTCTCCTATCACATATCTATAGTATTTAACAGTATCTGCCACTTTCTGAAATGCTTTATTCCTTTGATTCCTATTACACCTTGTTCTTATATGTTTTTCTACAACATCTCTGGCATCTCTTTTTCATTACCCTTAATGCTCACTTGTTTCACTACTGACCTGAAAATTTTAGAAAGCCATAAGACTCTGTTGTTACCTCTTTTCTCTTATTATCTGATTTTTCCAGCTCAGTGATTACATTCAACATTGTAACAGTATAATATTGTGGTTAAGATTATAAATACATTTTTAGATTTCTACTTCCCATGGATGTAGTTATAGGGATTGGATTTAAGCCTCCTTTGCCTAAAACAACCAAACAAAGTAGACATAATCTACGAAACAACAATTTTTAAGATGCTAGACAAGAAGCAAAGAAGAACAGTGATCCTGGGAGATTATGAAACAAGGGAGTTGAGTCCTACTGTTGTCCCAGATAAATGTCTTATGAGTTTTCAGGTTACACCACGAAGGGAGAAATTAAGGTGAACTCAGAAAAATCCCTGAGTCAAGGAGATAGAACTGAGACTCTATAGAGACCAAAGTGGGTAGTATTTGCAGCACAGAGTACTGGAGAAAAGAAAGTTGCACAGAGAAGAAATCCCAGAGATCTGTAGAGGGTTTTCTTTGACTATTCAGTGGAATCCTGACCAGTGTATGCATGCATGTGCAGGGATCACTTGAAGCTAAGGAAATAATCATCTAAAAGAATTAGAGAAAATATCACCCAGCACTTACAGAGAACCAAAAACTGTACCAATATGTTTCTCCCAGCCAGATTCACAGGAATTCTTAATTCCTGGGACATTAGTTAGAGTACTTAAGAAGAACTTACCTCAGTAGTGGAATATAATTATCCCTGAGCACAGCTCCAGAGCTGCCTCAAAACACATAATCAAGTACCTAAAAGAATAAAATTATCTTCAAGTAACTTAACTATATCTCAAAACAAAGTTTAAAAATGTTGATAGAAATGCAAAAATATATACCTGAAAGATAAAATTGATAATATTTGAAATCCAGTAAAAGATTTAAAAACATGCAAAGAAAAAGATAAGACCAATAATGGAGACATGAATCAGTCTATTGAGACCAACTCATAACTGACATGTTATAATTAACAGGAAAATATATTAAAGTAGTTGTTATAAATATATTTCTTATATTCAAAACATTAAGCAGAGACAGAGAAGACATTTAAACCCAAATCAAAATTAACAGATAAAAACTAAAATGTTTGAGACGAAAAATACACTATATGAGATTCATAGATTATTAGACATTGTAGCAAAAAAATAATGAACTTGAATATACAGCAATTTAAATTATACAAAATAAAATAAGAGGAAAAAGACTAAAACAATATGAAAATGTCATCATTGAGCTATGAGATGACTTCAGGCAGCCTACTATATCTGGATATTGGAATTTTCAAAGAAGAGGAGAAAGGCCTAAGTGTGTGTAGGGGAGCAGGAAGGGGAGGAACACAGAAAAATATTTGAATAAGTAATGGCTAATGATTTTCCTGGTTATATGAAAATTATAAACCAATAGACCCATGATGCTCTGCAAAACCTAAGCACAAGAAATGTGAGGAAAACTATACCAAAACATTATAATAAAATTGTCCAAAACTGGTGGTACAGAGAAAATAAAAATAAGCTGGGCATGGCAGCTCACACTTGTAATCCCACCTACATGGGAGACTGAGGCAGGGGGCTGTATTGATCCCAGGAGTTCAGGGCTGCAGTGAGTTATGACTGTGCCACTGCGCTCCAGCCTGGGTGACGGAACAAGACCAGAGGGAAGAAAAGACATGTTATGTACGGAAAAACAAAGGAAAAACACCATATTTTTTTTCTCAAAAACAATGAAAACAAGAAGAAAATAGAACATTTTTAAAGCACTGAAAGAAAAAACTGTTCAGTCTAGAAAACTACATTGACAAAATTACCTTTCAAAAACAATGATGAGCCAGGAATGGTGGCTCACACCTATAATCCCAGCATTCTGGGAGGCCGAGGTAAGAGGATTGCCTGAGCCCACAGGCTCAAGACCAGCCTGGGAAACTTGGCAAAACTTCATCTCTACAATAAAAAAAAAATTAGCCAGATGTGGTGGCATGTGCCTGTAGTCCCAGCTATTTGGAAGACTGAGGCAGAAGGATCCCCTGAGCCCAGCAGGTCAAGGTTGTGGTGGCCATGAGCATGCCACTGCATGGTGACAGATAGAGACTCCAACTCAAAAAAAAAAAAAAGGTGACAGATAGAGACTCCAACTCAAAAAAAAAATATGGTGAAGTAAAGATCTTTTTACACACACATAGTTGAAAGAGTTCATCACCAACAGTTCTGCACAACAAGACTTTTTAAAGGAAATTCTTTAGACCAACAGTCCCCAGCCTTTTTGGCATGGGGAGCAGTTTCATGGAAGACAATTTTTCCACAGGGGTGAGGCAGTGGAGAGTGGATCATCAGGCATTAGATTCTCATAAGAAGGGCACACACTAGATCCCTCATATGCACAGTTCACAATAGGTTCCACATTCCTATGAGAATCTAATGCAGCCTCTGATATGGCAGAGAATGGTGCTCCACTCACCTGCAGCTCATCTCCTGCTATGAGACCCAATTCCTAACAGACCACAGATGGTACCAGACTGCAGCCCAGGGGCTGGAGAACCCTGTTTTAGACAAAAGGAAAATGATACCAGAAGGAAATATAGATCTGCATAAAGGAATAAGGAGGCTTAAAAATTGTACCTATGTTTTTTATTATTTAAATCTCTGTAAGACATAATTGACTGTTTATACAACAATAACCATGTAAAAGAAAAAGTCTTTATGGCAACAATACCATAAAGACTAGGAAAAAAGATATGATGTATAGTATCATAAGATTCTCACACCATAGATGAAGTAGCATACTATCACTTGAAAGTACACTGTGATAGGTGAAGACATCTACAATAAACCTTAAAGTAAACACTAAAATAAAAACATAATGAGTTTCAACTAAAACCCAAGAGAGGAGAAAAAGGTAATTATAAAAAATAATTTAAAAGAAGGCAAAAAAGAGGAACAAAGAACAAATGGGACAAATAACAGACATCAAGAAAATAGTTTTAAACCTAACCATATAAACCATCACATTAAAGGTAAGTGGCTTAAGCACCCCAATTAAGAGGCAGATATTTTTCAACTGGATAAAACTTAAGATCTAATTATATGTTGCCTAAAATAAACACAATTTAAGTATAATGACACAAATAACTTAAATCTTAAAGAGTTAAACAAGGTATATCATGCTAAACATAGGATAAAAAACAAAAACACTAGTGAAGGTATACTAAGATCAAACAATGAAGACACCCCAACAAAGATGACAGCAAAGCCAGACAGACTATGTGAGTCCCCATGTGAGTGAGTGTATGGACAGTTTTGCATACGTGTCTGTAAGTGGGCATGTGAGTGGCTGACTGAATGGGGACTCAGGAGCAAGTTGCCAGGGCTCTCCTAGTGAAGTAGCTGGTGGCACAGCTGTTCTGCTTGGACCCTAGCGCTTCCTGGGGTGCAGAAGCCATTTCTGAAAAACAACAAAGCCCTTCCTGGAAAGAAGCCGCTGGGCTTCAGGCCCAACTCTGTCGGCTCCAGCCTCTGTCTCACATCGCAGTGCCTGGCCAGACACTGGCAGCAAGGGCCATAAAGGGAGTGCAGTGAAGGAGCCAGAGGCCGAGTCTCAGTGGAGAAGACAAAACAGGCACCCTGCCACCATCTTGAAAACTGGGCAGGGAAGTGCTCCGACACCCCCACCAAGAAGCAACAGACCTGATTTCTGTGAATGGTGGGTTAACCACTTGGGTCAATTGTGACTCAGAGGGACTATCCTGAAAACACAAACTTCGGAGGCACAGGAGGAGTGCAGAGTCTCAGGTACACCACTCTCTACCCTGATTCAGTCATGAGACAAAAGATGTGACCAGAAAAAGACGAGGAAGTACTCCCAAGAGATCAGTGGTGAGTCCTGGGCTAGCCCAACCCCTTCCTCTCCAGCAATTCTGAACACCAGACCCACACAGCTGGGGAACAACTGAGAGAGACAAACACAGATAGAGCCTGGACTTTGGCTGTGATAGGCGGACTCTAACTCCAGGATAAGCCTGACTGGGGTGGCCCATGCCAGCACCTGGGGAGGAGACAATTCCACACCTCCCCACCATAGGGAATCACTCTGACCATATGAAAGTGGGAGAGAAGAACTGATGCTTCATCCACATCCACTACTTCCTCCTCCTCCTCCTCCTCTGGACCATGTCCTGGGGAGATTGTGAGAAAGGTCGCAGCCCCACAGGAGAGAGCAGAGGGGCTTACCTGTGAGCAGCTAAGAGAAACAATTACAGAACCTGCCACAAGAGGGCGCAGAGTGCCTAGAAATTTTTAAAATTTTTTTCTCTTGTGCATGAATTGTATATGAGGGTTTGATTTGCATTCCCCCTTTTTTTGTTTTTTTCCTTTTTCTTTCTTTCTTCTTTCATTTTTTTGTTTTCTGTTTATGTGTGAACGTGAATGACTGAATGTTCATTTTTCAGTTTTAGTTCTCTTGTTTTGGTTTAATGTTTGGGTAAATGTGTGTGTGAGTTTGATTTGCATTCTTCTTCTTTTTTCACTTTTTTCTTTCTTTCTTTTTTCTTTTATTCTTCTTATTTCATTTTCTATTGGGCATGTGTATATATGTGTGTTTGGTTTTCCTGTTTTGGGGGTTTTGTTTTGTTTTGTTTTCCTGTTTGTTTTGGCTTGTGTGTGTGTGTGTGTGTGTGTGTGTGTGTGTGTGTGTGTGTGTTTGTGTGTGTGTGTGTATTATTATTTTTTGCTTTTGTTTTCCTTGGGTTTTTTAAATTATTTTTTATTATTTTTGTCCATTCTATTTCATTCTACTTTTCTCTGTTCTCCTCATTGTTGCTACTTTATCTTGGAATCAGGGGGTACAGACCCATACCCATTGCATTGTCACATAGAGTGGTGGGAAGTGGGTATCAGGGAGCCCATACCTCAATCAGTGAACATTGAGATTTGCAAGTAGTTTCTGAATCCTAGCTCCCCATCCTCCACCTTATTAAACTCCAAAAACTACAAGAGAGAGCAAAGTTTTCCATATATCATCTTGTTTCAAAATAGAAGAAATTCAGAGTCCTGAACAGGGAAGCACAGAGGGCTGAGAAAACATCATAAGTAAAAGACCTTCCCACTGCCACTGAATAACACAACTAAAGAGGAAAGAAAGAGATCTGTCACAAATGAGGAAACATCAGTGGAAAGACACAGGTAATTCCCAGTCTATAAAAGAGACAATACCTGAAAAAGCAGACCTCAGAGTCCAAACCATGGAAACCACCAATAACTGGCCCCAGAATACAACAGGGATTAGGGAATGGATGGAAGGAGTGAATAAGACTCAAGAAAAACAAGATGCAACACTGAAAGAACTTGTAATAGAGATTTTGGCCATAAAAACTTCATCCAGGGAAATAAATAAGATGACCAGCATGGAAAGCAGAATGAATCAAACAGAAGAAAGAATCTCAGAGCTTGAAGAACAAAACATGGAATTAGCCTGAACTGTTAAAAACATAGAAAGAAAACTCAGAAAGAAAGAACAAAGTATTCAAGAGATGTGTGATTATATCAAAAGGCCAAACATATGCCAATTCAGTATCTAAGAAGAAGAAAGGGAAATGGAGAACACCTTGGAACAAGTATTCCAGGAGGTTATCCAAGAAAACCTTCTCCTGTTCACAAGAGATGGGATCATCCAAACATAGTGACACGGGGAATCTCTGTAAGTCATCAAATGAGAAGACCAACCCATAGACACATAGTAATTTGCCCACACAAAGTAACTACAAAAGAAAAAATCCTAAAGGCAGTCAGAGAGAAAGGTCAGGCTACTTACCAGGAAAGACCAGTCAGAATAGCAGCAGACCTATTGGCAGAAACACTACAAGCTAGAAGGGACTGGAGTCCAATTTTCAAAATCCTCAAAGATAAACAATTTCAATCAAGAAATTCCTACATAGCCAAGCTCAGCTTCATCAGCGATAGAGAATTAAAATCCTTCCCACACATCCAATCCCTAAGGGATTATGCAGCTTCTAGACAAGGTCTACATGAGATGCTTAAAAAAGGTATTGAGCACAGAAAAAAGAAAAAAAGGAACAACCACACACTTCCTAACAGAACAGGAGAACACAGAATCAACAGAGAATACATTGTGACTGCAAACTTGAAAACACACACATATGTCAACACAAAAGATAAAATAAAACAAAGAAAAAACTTTATAAGAACCTCATGACAGGGATAAACACTCATATCTCAATAATGAGCCTGAATGTAAATGAACTAAATGCACCACTGAAAAGATATAGAATAGCAAACTGAATAAAAAATATGACCCAATAATTTGTTGCATCTAGCAAATTCGTCACACCACAAGGAACACACACACACAATCAAAGTTAGTAGATGGAAAATGAATTTCCAGGTGTACAGATCACAAAAGAAAGTAGTAGTCATGATCTTAATATTAGACAAGACAACATTTAAACTATCAAAAATTTTAAAAGATATGGAAGGACACCACATTATGATAAAAGGTTCAATCCATCAACAAGAAATACCCATCTTAGATATACATGCACCCAACACAGGAGCACCAACATTTACACAGCAACTACTAAGTACACTAAAAAAGATATTGACTCTAACACTATCATAGCTGGGGACTTAAATACCCCACTAACAACCCTAGATATATCATCTAGGCAAAAAAATCACAGGACAATATGGAACCTCAACTTGGCGCTAAACTAAATGGACTTAGATATCTACAGAACACTCCACCCAACAACAATGGAATACATTCTACTCATCATCACAGGGAATATACTTCAGGGTTTACCACACCTTTGGTCATAAATCAAGCATAAACAAATTTTATAAGATTTAAATACTGCCATACACCTTCCCAGACCACAGCAGAATAAGAATAAATAGTACCATCAAAAAAATTTCCCCACAACCCACAAAGACATGGATACCAACCAATCTGATGCTGAACAACTCCTGGACAACACAGAAATCAAAACATAAATTAAAAGATTCCTGGAAACAAATGAAAATTAAGAAACATCTTACCCAAACCTCTGGGATGCCATGAAAGCAGTTCAAAGGGGAACTTATATCTATGAACACACATCAAGAAAATAGAAAGATCACAAGTTAACAGCATAACAAATCACCTAAGGAAACTGGCAAGGCAAGATCACCAAAACCCTAACTTCAGCAGAAGAATCCAGATCACCAAAGTAAAAGTCCAAATATGGAACAGAGAGCACAAAAATATCATATTAAAAATCGGTGGAACAAAAAGCTGGTTCATCAAAAGGATAAACAGGCTTGATGGAACCCTAGCCAGAGTGACCAAGAAAAAAAGCCCAAATAAACACAATCAGAAGTGAAAAAGATCAAATCACAACTGCCTAGGAAGAAATACAAAAGATTATCAGAGATTACTATGTACATTTGTATGAAAACAAACTCAATGATCTAAATGAAATGGAGCACTTTCTGACATCACACAACCTCCCAAGGTTGAAACAAGAAGACACTAGGACACTAAATAGATTAATAAAAACCCAGGAAATTGAATCCACCATAAGAAAACTACCTACAAAAAAAAGCTGAAGACCAGATGGCTTTGCAGCAGAATTCTTCAAAACATATAAGGAGGAGCTGATTCCAATCCTATTGAAAGTATTCCAGGCAATTGAGAAAGTGAAACTCTCCTTAAATTATTTTTATAAAGCTAACATCACACTGATAACCAAACCAGGTAAAGATCCAACAAAGAAAACTACAGGCCAATATCCCTGATGAACATAGATGCGAAAATTCTCTTCAAGATTCTAGCAAACCGGATCCAACAACACATCTCAAAAATCATCCACCATGACCAAGTAGCCTTCATTCCCAGGATGCAGGGTTGGTTCACCATCTGCAAAACCATAAATGTAATTAAATACATCAAGAGATGTAAAAACAAGAACCACATGATTATGTCATTAGACGTAGAAAAAGATAAAAGAAAAAAGATAATTGATAAAATCCAGCAATCCTTCTTGATAAAAACCCTTGAACACCTAGGCACAGAAGGAACATACTTCAAAAGAGTAAGCACCATCTATGATAAACCCACAGCCAAGATATTGATAAATGGACAAAAATTGGAAGCATTTTCCCTGAAGACCAGAACAAGATGAGGCTGCCCACTCTCACCCCCCTGTTCAACATAGTGTTGGAAGTCCTAGCTAGAGCAATCAGACAAGAGAAGGAAATCAGGGGTATACAAATAGGCAAAAAGGAAGTTAAGTTTTCCCTCTTTGCTGACAATATCTTATACTTCAAAACTCCAAGAGAATCTGTCAAAAACCTCCCTGCACTGATAGCAGACTTTGGCAAAGTCTCAGGGCACAAAATAAACATGCAAAAAACAGTTGCATTCTTATACACCAACAACAAACAGGCAGAGAACCAAGTAAAAAGCAAAATGCCATTCACAATAGCCACACAGAAAAATGAAATACCAGAGAGGTGAAAGACTTTTACAACAAAAACTACAAAACTGCTGAAAGAAATCAAAGAAGACACAAACAAATGGAAAAACATTCCACGTACATAGACAGGAATAATAAACATTGTTAAGATGTCCATCCTACTAAAGACATTGTACAGTTTCAAAGCAATACCCATTAAATTACCAAAATCATTCTTCTCTGACCTGGAAATGACAATATAGAAATTCATATGGAAACATAAACGACTACGAACAGCCAAAACAATCCTCAGCAAAAGAAACAAAGTGGGAGGTATCACACTTCCAGGCTTTAAACTTTACTAGAAGATTATAGTAATCAAAACAGCCTGATATTGGTACAAGAAAAGGCATATAGGTCAATAGAACAGGATAGAGATTCCAGAAGCAAAACCTCAATTTCTCAATCAGCTCATCTTCGACAAAGCCTCCACCAACAACCACTGGGGAGAGGAGAACCTATTCAGTAAATGGTGCTGGGAAAACTGGTCATCTATCTGCAGACTAATGGTGGTCTAAACAAGACCCCCACCTATCACCATACACCAAAATGAACTCTAAATGGATCAAAGACCTAAATGTAAAACCTCAAACTATAAGAACCTTAGAAAATTCAGAAGACACCATATGGGAATTGGAACTGGCAACCAATTCCTGATCAAAACCCCAAGTGTCCATGCCATTAGAGATAAGATAGACAAATGGAACCTCATCAAACTGATAAACTTCTGCAAAGCAAAAGAAATCATCAAGAGAACAGAAGACAGTTCAGACTGGGGAAAAAAAATATTTGCCAACTGTATATCTGACCGATGCCTAACATCCAGGAACTACAAGGAACTCAAATGTGCCAAAAGAAAAAAAACAAACAGCCACATTAAAAAGGGCAAAAGACATGAGTAGACACTTCTCAAAAGAAGAGATATGGGCAGCCAACAGACACATGAAAGGGTGCTCAGCCTCACTAATCATCAGAGAAATGCAAATCAAAGTCATATTGAGATGTCACCTAATCCCAGTAAGAATGGCCATAATTAATTAAACAAAAAACAACAGATCCTGGTGAGGATGTAGAGAAAAGCCAACACTTCGGCACTGCTGATAGGAATCCAAACTTGTTAAACCTCTATGGAAGACAACAGGGCGTTTTCTAAAAGAACTAGAAATTGACCTTCCATGCGACCCAGCAATCCCCCTTCTGAAGATATACCTGGAGAAACTCAAATCATTCTGCAATGTGTTCGCATATTTACTGCAGCACAATTAACAATAGCAAAAACTTGGAACCAACCATGCTGCCCATGGAAACTGGACTGGATAAAAATTGTAGTATTGACTGGGCAGGGTGGCTCATGCCTATAATCCCAGCACCTTGGGAGGCTGAGCTGAGAGGATCGCTTGAGCTCACGGGTTCAAGACCAGCCTGAGCAACATGGTAAGACCTCATCTCTACAATAAATCAAATAATTAGTCGGGCATGGTGGCACGTGACTTTATTTCAGCTACTTGGAAGGCTGAGGCAGAGGGATCACCAGCAGGCCAAGGCTGCGGTAGCTGTGAGTGTGCTACTGCCCTCCAGCCTGGGTGATAGAGTGAGACTATGATTCAAAAAAAAAAAGAAGTGACACATATACATGATGGAATATTACACAGCCATAATGAAGGACAAAATGATGGATGAATTTAGAGTCTGTAATACTCAGTGATCTGTCACAGAAACAAAAAACAGAGTACCACATGCTCTCACCCATAAGCGGACCCTAAACATTTACCATAATACTATAAGAAAGGTATTGGCAGTAGCCAGAAACTACCAGGGGAGGGAGGGTGGCACATAGCGTCAATAAGGGTACCTGATCTTAAACTAGGCAAAGTGGAGACCAAAGGGAGGTCCAAACTTTACCTATACAATGACCACTTGTATACCTGATCCTATATTGTACCCCACATTAAAAAAAAAAGACTAGAAGATCATTTATAATCTTTTATAAAGCCAGGCATCTGAATTTATGAAGAATATATTAACTAATTTTGACTATTTTATTGCACATATTCTAAAACCGAATTGATAGTGTGCTTTCAAGAAAGCCCTTTTGCTGATATCAATTCATATAACAAATCAGTGTCACCATATTATTTCCTTTTTAACAAATATCCTAGTTTTGTTATAGTACCAATATTGTTGATTTCCATTTACATAAATACTATTTGTCATGTCCTGACATTATATTAACACTATCTTAAAATACTTAAAGTTGGTGCAATATTGGTATAGTACCCAAAGTTGTGACACTTGTATTTTACTTTAGCAATTATAAAATTTATGATAACTTGTGAAAAAAAATATTGCTAATTAAACTGCATCAAAGCTGCTGAAATAAATTGTTTCTTCATGGGATAAGTATATTATATCTACAGGAGACTTTAAAAGAAGAAACAAAACTTGACTGATCATTATTTTTATTTTAACTTATAAGAAGGAAATAAAATCCTACAAATAATTCACACAAAACAGCAATCTTCTGAATTATCAATTTAGACTTGAAATCAGAGGAGAGCAGATGGTACTTGATGAAAGCCTAACTACAAAGTTCTAAACCTGATCAGTTTTGAGCTATGTCTGCATATTGCCAGGCATCTGGTTGGAAGCTGAAAAACTCTATCAAACATCCAGACGTTTGGTTAAACAACATCACATGTCTAGATGTTTTGAAATAACACTTGTATACCTAATCCTGTATTGTACCTCACATTTTGAAATGATTTTTTTCCAGTTTTCATTTCAATTTTAGGTGTCACGTGGAATCTTGATCTTTTATGAATACAGAAAAAATTAACATACTTGGAGAGAAACTTTCATACAAGCTCTAAGCATTAAATTACATACTAAGAAAAAATATCATGTTGGAGATCAAGCATGAATACTGGAAAAGTAACACAAGATATGACCAATCACAAATTGAGCAATTAAACAAACAGGCAAAAAAAAAAAAAAAAAAAACACCTAGCCATACCATGATACCATGGCCATAGCATGAGCAGCTTGGCAAATATATAGTATAGAAACAATCCAAGGATAGTTGGACAACTCCACAATGTAGAAAGTAATTTATATTAATGGGAAATCAGTATTAAATGGTAATTAAGAGCAGGGATTTTCAAATCATAAAGATCTGGCTTTGAATCCTGACTCAGCCATCTTTATTAGCCTCAATTTTTTCATTCGTAAATAAAAGTGAATAGAGGTTTTACCTCACAGGAAAATATGAAGTTTTAATGAGATAACGCATTTAAAGCCATTAGCGTAGGTTTGGCATATGTTAAGCACTTGACATACAGTAGTCTCTAAAAGTGATGTAAACTTCTTTTGGTAAAATCTTACAATATAAAGCTAGTATGAATATTTTTACATTTGGATATGCTATATAGTTATTCATGATAAATGCATTGACCTACAAATGAATATATTTGTGATAAATCAGAAACATTATCATTTTATTCCAAACAAAAACTTCTGCAAAATCCTCAATAAAATATAAATATATCTACTAAGACAGTGAGATTTTACTATATCATAAAAATATTTTACAAATAACATATTGTTTTCCACTTGTACTTAAAGAACATTTATCTGAAGAAAAATGTTTTTAAAGTTAGCACTTCACTGTCAGATAATAAGGATTCAAAACAGATAAAATTTTGTATCTCAGTTTATAATAGCTTGACTTTTCAATGTCACTAATTAGATGCTTGTTATATAGAAGAAAGAATAAAGGGAAAATTACAGTGACAGAATAAGCTCTTGTTTATTCAAATCAAATAACTGGTAGGCTCAATTAAACAGAAGTACCTTCATTTCATTCCATGTAGTGATTACGTTTTTAAAAAGATATAATGAGTAACCACTATTGAACCAGCTATACTTTTTTAAAAAAATCATTTTTCAAGAAATGTCATTTGGGCCAAAAGAGTCACACATTTCAAATTTCTATACTGTCTAATGAGGTCTGGTATTCATGTATTCATCCTTAAACACTAGAAAAACTCATTAACTCACCACCAGTCACTCCTCAAGTCCCAAGGTCCCTAGTCAATCTACCTCCTTTTTTGCCATTTTTTGTTGTTGTTGTTAGTTGTATTATGTCCAGAATTCTTTAGTTGCAAAAGGGGGTTTAGTAAGGAGTGGGGCTACTCCATGTTGACCAGAACTGAAAGTCTCAACATTTAATTTTAATAATCTACATGGACTATATGAAAGTACAAAAAACAAAAACCTATTCAACGTATTAATTAGAATATGCTTACTTTCAACCATTCTACATACAAGACTCCCAAAAAACCCAGAATTTATTTATTTTAAAAAGTGTATTTATTCTTTCATGTTTAAACTTCAGTTGCCTTCAAAGTACTATCCGTTTGATGCAACACACCTATCAAGATGCCTTTTCCACTGCTCAAAACAGTTTTGAACTCATTAATTTCGATACCTTTTAGTGCTTCTGCCATTTCTTGTTTCACCTCTCCCACATCAGCAAAACTTTTCTGGAAAATTAAAAAAAAAAAAAGTCACTCAAGACAAAATAGGGTATGGGGGTCCTGCCATTTTTGGTCAAAAAAAGTGAACACTCACCATGGTGTAAGTACGTGCACTCATAAATCACCCATCATGAGATGGGCAAACGTTGAAAGATATCAAAAAAAAGTTAACTAAAGTTGAACACAGCCTCGCACAACAACACTAACTGGTACACTGATGCCAATGGGTTCCTAGAACACTTATCAAGTGAGGGAAGCCTATACTACAAGGGGCCTGACCTTGAAACAGTGATTCCATTATTTTTGAGTCCCTCCCACTACATACTAGAATTTGCTATGATGCATTGGTGATAGTAAAACTTTTTCAGATTGTCCTCCACCTTTAAAAATGATAAAATTAAAAAAGCTATCATGTTAGACTGCCTCTAAGAAGACCCTCAATGATCCCCAACTCCTGGACTTAATGACTTGTTTCTAACAAACAGAATACAACAAAAGTAATGGAATGTCACTTTCAAAATTAGGCTACAAAGAAACTGTGGTTTCTGTCTTGTGTATCCACTCTTCAGTCTCACTCACTTGCTCTAAAGGAAGCCAACTATCATACTGTGAGCAGTCCTATGAAGAGGCCCACATGTCAATAAACAGCCATCTCTAGTCAACAGCCAGTGAGAAACTGAGGGCTGCCAAAAACTTTGTGAGAGAAATTGGAAGCAAATTCTCCCCCAGTTGAGCCTAGAGATGATGGCAGCCCCAGCCAAAATTTTTAATGTAATCTTGTGAAAAATCCCTGAGCCAGACACTGGTCTGTGTTCAGATTCCAGACCCACAGAAACTCTAAGACAAATGTCTGTTATTTAATCGTTTAAGTTCTAGGGTAATTTGTCATACAGCAATAGATAACCAATGCAGTTACTAAAAGCAATAATATGCCAATTACAGAAATTCCTGGAGTTCAGATTTTATTTTTTATTTTTCACTCGCTTCCATATTTTACTCATTTGTTTTTATGAGTTGCAATAAAAACATTTCAATTAGTTTTATATTTAAGGTTTCCAGCATTGGTTTCTGATATAGGTGGGTGTACATTATAGAGCATCCATGAACAGTATCTTTGTCACTAATAACTGAGTCATATATACTTTTTCATTTTGGCCTCTATGCAATTTATAAAACATAGGGGAAAATCTCCTTAGGTCTGCAGAGGTGTTTGGGTATAATGAAGAAAATGAATGAGTGATTACACAAGATGATCTTTAGGGTCCCTTCCATTGTTAAAATTCTATGAGTGTATAATAAGCAGAATTTTTGTCATGGTTTTCTCCTCCTCCTCCCCTTCTCCTACTCCCTGCTCATGAGCAATGTGTATGCTTAATATGAATGAAAATGAAGTTATACTGCTCCTTTTTGGAGGTGAAAGGCTAGAAGCATCTATGCTCAGGTTGTCTCCCAAGTGTGCAGCTGTCACCTTTCAGTGACTAATGTGACAACTGCTAGAGCAACCTGGAAAGGTGCCAATGCCTGCTGAGAGGTTGACTACTCCAGCAGGGCAAAAACCCAGATGGAGTGGAGAATCTCATGGAGTATACTGTAGAAGGAAAGAGTTTTTCTGCCCTTGGCGGTTATGATAGGTGCATATTGCAAGCTTTGCATTTATGAAGGGATAGTCGGGGTGAATATTGTCCTATAATAAGGATATCTTGCATTTGTTTAGTGTTTTATGCTTTGACGTTGGTCAGGTAAGAAAAGTGAAATAAAGAGATTAGATCAATCTAATCCACAATCCATGGATACACAGCTGTGACCTAATCTGTAGGCCACAGCCAAGCCCAGAACTTGTCTCTAGATTCCTGGTCCACTGATCTTTAATTATTGTGAGGTGCGTTCTGTTTTAAAAATAGTGTTATCTTCCAGGAAGGAACAATAACTCCATTAAAGAAATTGCTAATATAAAAACAGTTGAATATTTTTAAACAGCTGAATCATTATGCCATAGTCATTTTTTAAAATTCAACTCCAATATATACAAGATGGTAGTCAATTTAAATGGCCATAACTCAAGAATGGAACACCAATGGTTTTGTCAAGTTTAATAAAATGATGCACAAGAGTCCGAAGGGGGAAAAAAGGCAATTTTTTAGAAGCAATTAGCACTATAATTGACCCAAAATTTCCTTCTAATATCTTGAGAATATTAGAATTCTGATATCTTGCCTGGCCTCTCAAAGTGACATCACAACACCACAATTTTAAGTGTGCCCTTAGATTAAATAATATTGCGAAAAAAACAATTAGAAGTCTGCCATCTAAAATTGCTTAGAACATTAAAGTAATAAAATTTTGAGACTGGCTATTTTTAAATGACCAAATACATTCTTCTACACACATATTTTTAACTCAAGAAATGGAATGCACATTATTAAATTTTTAAATATTATTATTAACTTAGCAACATTTCAGGACAAAAAGAGCCTTGAAAATATTAAACATTAAACTTCATCTTTTGCTAAATTCAATTCTGATATTGCCCACTGGTGGACATGGTTCATCTATACTTTAGAATAGATACTATATGATTTGCTATTAAATTAGTTAGATTAAAAATTCTCAGCACTAACAATCAATACAAATACAAAATAAAATACTCATTGTTGTTTATATTTCAACATTTGCTGTGAATTATTCTTTTTAAATGAAGCTAAATACAAGATCTTGTCTGATAGAACCCATACATAAAAACTTCAGAGCCAGCTCTTCTGATCTCTCGAGTTGTGTTGACTGTTGAGATACCAAGGAATTGGCATTACTGAACTTCAGGCATCAATAGAGGGGGAAGCAGAGCAATAGTGGGGAATTAGAGTTGGAGAAGTAATCAGTTCCCTAAGAAGACTAGAGAACTAGAGAATGGCAGAATATTTAAAAATACAGAGATTAAATGTAATATTACATTTTTAAAAAATTGAATGAAATGCATGGCCTTTTTAAAAAGTAAAAGCCAAATGAACTCCCCTTTTTTGGTGTTTAGGATAATTCTATGCTTGAATTAAAGTGTTATTACTTCTGTAAAATAATAAATGTGATAATAATTAAATATATAACTGTTTTGTCATTAAAATATTCATAAAATAACTGTGATATAGGCATATATGAAATTTAACTCCAAGTACTCTGTTTTTAAACCTCATTTTTATAAATGACAACACACTGTCTAGCAGATCAACAGGATTCTGAACATCTAACACCAATTAATGGCTGACTGCCATAATACAGATATGAGAAATGGGATCAGTACACAGTGTAACAGATGGTATTATTCCATACAGATGGTGCTTTGGGCTATATTAAATAAATTTGGAAAAACTTGTAAAAATATATTTATATTTTTTAGTGTTAGTATACTATACATTGTGACATAGATCAAATATAATACAGAATTTGAAGACAAAGAAGAGTGACTTCTTGAATAAGAATATTTTTGATAGCTGCCAAGCTAAAAACTGATTTTTGGTTATGGAGCACCATCTACAGGAAATGTAAGAAAAAATTCTTAAGCAAGAATAGTGTAAAATTAAAATTAAATGAAGAAACCAACAACTTTAGTATTACATATACCTTTGAAGTTCTACTGCCATCCAAACATCAATTATTGTTTACTTTAAAAAGTGAAGACTTACTAGGGTCTTATACAATGTTTTATTAATTATTTCTATTTCTTTCTGAGAAGTTTTCTGTACACAGATCTTTTTAGAATGCAAAAGCTGAAAAGGACCTTAAAAATCATGTGGACCACTCCTTCATTTCATAGGTAAGGAGCATGGGGCACAGAGTAGAGATGTAATTTGTACAGAGTCTTAATTACATTAATAATAGAACCAGGACTAAAATCTCTGGAATCTACTGATTTCCATAATAGTACTTTCTCATTCTAGAACATATCCTTTAAGCTGTATCATACTAAGTAAATAGACATTGATTTTTACTAAACAAAACATCAACAAGACTACAGAAACCTAAGTAATATTTCTAACATGTTTACCACAGAGTAACTAAATCTTTATTCTCCTAACATGTTTTTAGAACATCATTTATTTGTATGTAAGAGAAATTTATCTATTTCCCTTCTACTTCAGAAATCTATAAGTGTTCAGTAATAGATGAGTTCTCAGTAGGTTATGTCATTAACCAACATAAAAACTCAGATGGTGAGGCATAAAATAAATTGTTTATAATTATTTTCCCAATGTAAGAATGGGAACTTTTTGATCCACCACTCTGCTGGTAATAAAAATGTATTCTATAATTCATTTCTATTGGAGAATTACTAAATGAATGAAAGTCAGTGTGACTAGTAAAAAGTATCCTTGTTTTATTGCCAAAGATCTTGATTTGAAATCCATTTATACCACAAACTGCATAAATTTAGACAAATTATTTGCATGTTCTAAATCTCAGATTCTTCATATGCAGATATAATACCAACTTCTCAGAGCTGTTATAGGAATTAATGCATGTAGAGCACTAAGTATAATGCATGACTATTAAATGATGGTTTCTTTTTATTTATTTATTTCCCTGCGGGCTCAGGCAATTCACTCACCTCAGCCTCCCAAAGGTGCGGGATTACAGGCTGAGCCACCGAACCCGGCTGATGGTTTCTTTTAAAATTTTTTTTATTTTAAAGATATGGGGTACAATTCAGGGAGGTATACAAACGGTCATTATGCAGGAACCCTTGTTGATGAGGTGTGACTTCCCCTCCCTTGGCAGTTTCCCACCACTGCCAATCCCTTTCTTATAGTATGATAATTGTTCCAGGTCTGCTTATGAGTGGGAACATGTAGCACTCAGTTTTTTGTTACTGTGATAGATCACTCAGTATTATAGACTCTAAATCCATTCAAGTTGCTGCAAAGTTCATAATTTTGTCCTTCTATATGGTTGTGTAATATTCCATCATGTATATTCACCACATTTTTAAAATCCAGTCATCTTTCAATGGGCAGCACAGTGGGTTCCATGTTTTTGCTATTGTGAGTAATTCTGCAATAAACATGATTTGGTATCTTTTTATAGAGCGATTTGAGTTCTTCCTGGTATATTCCCAGAGGAGGACTGTGGGGTCATATGGAAGGTTGATTTTTAGATCTTTTAGGAATCATCAAACTTTTCCACAGAAGTTGTACTAGTTTACACTCCTACTAACAGTGTAGAAGTGTTCCCTTTTCCCTTCATCCTCTCCAGCATCTGTTGTTTTTGAGTTATTGATGATGGCCATCCTGACAGGAGTTAGGAGGTATTTCAGAGTATTTTTTGTTTGCATTTCTTTGATGATTAGTGAGGCTGATACATAAGTCTCCTTTTTTTAACTTTTAAATTTTTTAATTAAAAGATGTGGGGAACAATTCAGGGTTAGGTATACAAATGTTCATTATGCAGGTAACCTTGTTGATGAGGTGTGCCCCTCCCTCCCCTGGCAGTTTCTCTCAATTGCCAATCCCACTCCCCCTCCCCTGGCAGTTTCCCACTACTGCCAATCCCTTTCTTATAGTATTGTAATAATTGTTCAAGGTCTGCTTATAGGTGAGAATTTATGGTACTCTGTTCGTTTCTGCGATAGATCATTGAGTATAATAGACTCTAAATCCATCCAAGTTGCTGCAAAGTCAATATATTTGTTCTTCTTTATGGCTGCATAATATTCCATTGTATAGTTCAACTTCAGCAGGCAGCATAGCTGGTTTTATGTTTTTCCTATTGTGAATAGAGCTGCAATAAGCATGCATGTGCAGGTATCTTTTTTGTAGAATGATCTGAGTTCCTCTGGGTATATTCCCAATAGAGGGATTGCTGGGTCATATGGAAGGTCAATTTCTAGTTCTTTCAGAAATCACCACAATGTCTTCCAAAGAGGTTGCACTATTTTGCATTCCCACCAGCAGTGTAGAAGCATTTCTTTTTCTCCACATCATCGCCAGTAACTGTTGTTGTTTGTTTTATTAATGGTGATTATTCTTACTGGGGTTAGGTGGTATCTCAATGAGGTTTTGATTTGCATTTCTCTGATGATGAGTGAGGCTGAGCACTTTTTCATGTGTCTGTTGGCTGCCCATATATCTTCATTTGAGAAGTGTCTATTCATGTCTTTTGCCCACTTTGTAATGGGGCTGTTTTTTGTTTTTTTTCCCTTTCGACATATTTGAGTTCCTTGTAGATCCTAGATCTTAGGACTTTGTCAGATATACAGTTGGCAAATATTATTTTCCCAGTCTGTGGGCTGTCTCCCTGCTCTCTTGATGGTTTGTTTTGCTTTGCAGAAGCTTGTTAATTTGATGAAGTCCCGCTTGTCTATCTTATTTCTTAAGGTATTGGCCTTTAGGGTTCTGAAAAGGAATTGGTTCCCAGTTCCAATTTCCATAAGGGTACCTCCTGTGCTTTCTAAGATTATTATAGTTTGAGGTTTTACGTTTAAGCCTTTGACCCATTTAGAGTTAATTTTTGTGTATGGTGATAGGTAGGAGTCCTGTTTCAATCTTCTGCATGTGGTCAGCCAGTTTTCTCAGCACCATTTACGGAATAGGTTCTCCTCTCCCCGGTGGTTGTGTTTGGAGACTTTGTCAAAGATGAGTTGGTTGAGAAACTGAGGTTTTGCTTCTGGGGTCTCTATCCTGTTCCATTGGTCTACATGCCTGTTCTTGTACCAATACCAGGCTATTTTGATTATTGTAGCCTTATAGTAAAGTTTAAAGTCTGGAAGTGTGATACCTCCTGCTTTCTTTCTTTTGCTAAGAATTATTTTGGCTATTTATGGTCATTTATGTTTCCATATGAATTGTTGTATTGTCATTTCCAGTTCTGAAAAGAATGACACTGGTAATTTAATGGGTATTGCATTAAATATGTAGATTGCTTTGGGTAGGATGAACATCTTAAAAATGCTGATTCTCCCAATCCATGAGCATGGACTATTTTTCCACTTGTTTATGTCTTCTTGGGTTTTTTAGTTTTGTAGTTTTCATTGTAAATGTCTTTCACTTCTTTGGTTAGGAAGATGACAAGGTATTTTATTATTTTATTTATTATTTTATTATTTTATTTTATTTTGAGTTGGAGTCTCACTGTATTGCCCAGACTGAAGAGCAGTGGCCTGCTCACAGTCACCCCAGCGTCAACCTGCTGGGCTCTGGCAATCCTTCCACCTCAGCCTTCCAAGTAGCCAGAACTACACGTGCATACTACCACGCCTGGCTAATTTTTTTATTTATTATAGAGACAAGGTCTCACCAAGTTGCCCAGACTGGTCTTGAACCCGTGGGCTCAGGCAATTCTCTTGCCTTGGCTTCCCAAAGTGCTGCGATTACAGGCTTGGGCCACCCTGACCAGCCAAGGTACTTCATTTTTTGTGTGTGGCTATTGTAAATGGGATTGTGCTTTTTATTTGTGTTTCTGTTTGTCAATTGTTGGTGTATAGGAATGCAACTGTCTTTTGCACATTTATTTTATACCCTGAGACTTTGCCAAAGTCCTTTATCAGCGCAAGGAGATTTTTGACAGATTCTTTTGGGTTTTCAAGGTATTAGATAATGTCATCTGCAAAGAGGGATAGTTTAACTTCCTCTTTTCCTATTTGGATACCCCAATCTCCTTCTCTTGTCTGATTTCTCTAGCTAAAACTTCCAGCACTATGTTGAACAGGAGGGGTGAGAGTGGGCAGCCTTGTCTTGTTCCAGTTTTCAGGGAAATGGTTCCAATTTCTGTTTAGCAGTATGTTGGTTGTGGGTTTGTCATAGATGGCTTTTACTATTTTAAGGTATGCTCCAACTATGCCTAGGTGTTTATCAAGAAGGACTGCTGAATTAAATCAAAAGATTTTTGCACATCCAAAAAAAAAAAGAATAATCCAGATATGGTGGCTCATGTCTGTAATCTCTGCAATAAACCAAAACAACTAGCTGGGCACGGTGGCACACACCTGTAGTTCCAGCAACTTAGAAGGCTGAGGTGGAGAGATTGCCTGAGCTCAGCAGATGGAGGCTGCAGTAGCTATGAGTGGGCCACTGCACCCCAGTCTGGGTGGAAAAAAAAGAATAGCAATTATCACACTAGTAGAAAAATGGGCATAAAAGAACATAATTTGTATAGAGACACATAGAAACAAAAGATTAGCAGTTGAAAAGAAAAGAAAGATAAGGAAAAGAAAGATGTTGAAATATGCTTTTTCTTTACTTGTACACAGTGAATTTGAGGTTGGCAAAACATCAAAGAAGTGTTTAAAAAGTAGACAGCTTGAAGATCTGACTCCTACTTAACTTTAGTCACTCTCCTCTTCAACTCTATGGTCTGACTAATTTTTTTTTTTTTTT
>NW_007256040.1:90739-109378 GCF_000164805.1 Carlito syrichta
TGGCGGGTCTCGAACCCGCGGGCTCAGGCAATTCACTCACCTCAGCCTCCCAAAGGCGCGGGATTACAGGCTGAGCCACCGAGCCCAGCGGTCTGACTAATTTAAGTTCTCCCCAAAGTATCATGCTCTCTGTGACACCTAGGCTCTTGCTCATGCTGTTCCCTCTGCCTATAACTGACTTTGCAACCTCGTCCTCCCCTTCACCTCATTAAATCCTACAACTCCTTCAGGTCTTTGCTTACATATCAAAGTATCTGAGAAATCCTTCCTGAACTCTCCCGTGATTAGGTTAGGTGGTCTTTTATGCCCCCATAATGCTCTCTACTTCAACTGCAGTGCTTGCCCACTGTATAGTAATATTCTGTTTACTTTTCAGTGTTCATAACCAGTTAATGTGCTTGCCATGTGCAGGAAATATAACTTGTTCACCTTTGTATTTCAAGTATCTACCACATTGCCTGGTAAATAGTAGGCACTCAGTAAATATTTGCTAGATAAAAAGAATGAATAGCCAGGCTCGGTGGCTCAGCCTGCAATCCCGTGCCTTTGGGAGGCTGAGGTGAGTGGATTACCTGAGCCCGCGGGTTCGAGACCTGCCTGGGCAGGCGAGACCTCATCTCTACAATAAATAAAAAAATCAGCCTTGCGTGGTAGCACACACCTATAATTCTGGCTACTTGGAAGGCTGAGGCGGAAGGATCGCCGGAGCCCAGCAGGTCGAGGCTGCGGTGGCTGGGAGTGGCCACTGCACTCCAGTCTAGGCAACAGAGTGAGACTCCAACTCAAAAAAAAAAAAAAGAATGAATAATATAAATTTAAGGTTGGGAGAGAGATGATAGGACTATAAACAGGTCTGAAGTCATTAAAGGTGGTAGCTAAAGCCAAGAAACTATGAGTTATCTAAAAGAGAAATAATCAGTAAATATCCAAGGCCTATATATTCAGACATTGATAATAACAGATAAGTATGAGGAGCAATTAGAGTTAATAAAGAAAACAGAGGAGGCCAGCACAGTGGCTCATGCCTATAATCACAGCACTTTGGGAGGCCGAGGTGAGAGGACTGCCTGAGCTCATGGGCTCGAGACCAGCCTGGACCACTTGGCAAGACCTCGTCTCTACAATAAATCAAAATATTAGCCAGGCGTGGTAGCATGCACCTGTAGTTCCAGCTACTTGGAAGGCTGATGTGGAAGGATTGCCTGATCCCAGCAGGGTAAGGCTGTGGTGACCACGAGCGTGCCACTGCTCTCCAGCTTGGGAGACAGAGTGAGACTCCAACTAAAAGAAAAGAAAAGAAAAGAAAAGAAAACAGAGGACACAGGTGGAGAATCAGGAAGACAAATGGAATAGTATAGCATCAAGAAAGCCTAAGAAGCCAGGTTCAGTGGCTCAGCCTGTAATCTCGCGCCTTTGGGAGGCTGAGGTGAGTGGATTGCCTGAGCCTGCGGGTTCGAGACCCGCCTGGGCAGCGAGACCTCATCTCTACAATAAATCAAAAAGTCAGTTGGGCATCGTAGCACATGCCTGTAATTCTGGCTACCTGGAAGGCTGAGGCAGAAGGATCACCGGAGCCCAGCAGGTCAAGGCTGCGGTGGCCGGGAGCGGCCACTGCACTCCAGTCTGGGCGACAGAGTGAGACTTCAACTTAAAAAAAAAAAAAAAAAAAAAGAAGGAGTTTCAAGAAGTTTCTGCCCCAAACAATAAAAGCCACAGGATGGAGAAAAGTGGTTAAATTTCACAACTGCTTACAGTAACAGTGGGGATAAAAGCCTGATGGCAAATAATTAAGGAGTATATTAAGCTGTAAAGAAATGGAGACTTCTGTATCTGTTTGGGATCAATTATGAGAGAATGACCACACACTAATATGAAGAAAGAAAAGTTTAAGATAAAGTATGTTATCTATAACAGCAGATGAGAATGATGAGAAATTTAAAGAACATAGGAAGATCAGAAATAGGATCAGATACTACACCTAGGGCTGAAATAAAACAGCCAAGGAAAAGTAGCCCTATCCTACACAAGCTCAGGGCTGAGATTCAGATCTAGAACTTGTTGGAGTGGACACTACCATGAAACATATGTCACTGTAGTGTCATGCTGGTGGAACTTGCTGTAAATGTGTCCTCCAGAGTTTACCAGAAAATGATCCTGTAGGGAGCTTCAGAAAGCTCATCATTCCAATATGTCTCACTTGTAGACACTCTGCTAGAATGATACCTGAGGGGAAATGGGTGCCAAGGAAAACTGCAGGATATTGACACTAAAGAAGATTCCCATGCTGCAGAAACTGGGCAATGAAGCCATGTATGCTTCAGGAGTCTGCAGGTGAAATCTCCAATGAGAAAGCCTATAGAGAAACTGATGTCTTCATGAAAGAGCCATATTTTGTAGAGATGTGAAACATGTTTTAGGATAAAGTGGAATTTGTCTAAAAAGAATCAGGAGCTCCAAAAAGCACCCTACAAAGAAGAAAAAAATAACAAGATAATTGAGAGCAAAATGGAATAGTAATGTGCTGGATAAGTATTTGTATCTTGAAAAGGGTAACAAAAATAAGAGACTTTTATCTTCATTGGATATATATTGAAAATTGAAATGAAGTAATGAGATGGAAGTAAAGATTACAGTCACAGAATTTTAGAGCTAGAATTTGTACACTTATTGTATAGATAATTTTTCAAGAAAAATTTAAGTAAGTTTTGTCATTTTCCTGGGGTCACACAATTAATGACAGAGCTAAGATTAAACAAAATTTTCTGACCCTTACACTATTACTCTTTCCACTGTATCATGCTAGAAAGAGGTATTTTGAGAGAAGCAAAATTACTAGTGAGCTCATCAGAATTTCAAAGGACATCCATAAAATGCACTTTGATGTTGTTAGCTCAGGGGGAAAGCAAGTGTACTCAGACTAAGAAATTCATATGAGACATTTATGTAGGGAAGTTTTAGTGTGTGATGCACTTTGAAGAAAGAGTAGCTACTTTGGAACTTTATGATTTAACTTTAGCTATGCCATTAAAACATATGAAACAGTAAACTCAATGAGCAATAGATACAGTAAAATCTTTATTTTATATATAAATATTTTCTTGAATCGGGGTCTCACTGTCACCCAGGCTTGAGGGCAGTGGCACAATCTTGGCTCACTGCAGCTTCAACCTTCTGGGCTCAGGCGATTCTTCTACCTCAATTTCCCAAGTAGCTGGAAATACAGGCACATGCCACCACCTTCCAGTTAATTTTTTAGACTTCATCTCTACAATAAATCAAAAAATTAGGTGGGTATGGTGGCACGTGCCTATAGTTCCAGCTACTTGGAAGGCTGAGGCAGAAGGATCACCTGAGCCCAGCAGGTTGAGGCTGTGGTGGCTGTGAGCGTGCCACTGCATTCCAGACTGAAACTCCAACTAAAAAAAAAAAAATTTGTAGAGATAAGGTCTCACTATGTTGCCCAGGCTGGTTTCAAACCCTTGGGTTCAAGCAATCCTCCCACCTTAACCTCTCAAATTGCTGGAATTACAGGCGTGAGCCACTGTGCCCAGCCTAAATTTTTATTTTAAACAGAGAACTGGGGAATGAGGAATTATCACATCTATAACTTGATTAATCATAATTCCTTAAAACCAATTATAGAAAATGTTTTCATACTTTAGCCTATATGGAATGCTGAAATAAACAACATCATATTTTGAAGACTAACAGTTATTCAGTAAGTGTTTAAGACTGTTGTTGTGTTTAATGGGATCTCATTTTATAGACTCATTCCTCTTAGACATTGGACTATATTTGTACTGACCCTAGAGTATTCCCTAAGATTCAAAATAAAGTTCTTCTTTAACTTTTTTCATTAAAAGTAGAATGCTATATAATTAATTATCTAGTTAATTAATTATAATCAAGGCTATCGATTAATTGGGTACAAGTGGAATTTTACCAAGACTTTTTCTGTTTGTATTTGTAGACAACATCAGCTAGTAGTTAAGTAAGGGAGCAATTTTTTTTTTTTTTAGTTGGAGTCTCATGCTGTCGCCCAGACTGGAGTGCAGTGGCCGCTCCCGGCCACCGCAGCCTCGACCTGCTGGGCTCCGGTGATCCTTCCACCTCAGCTTTCCACGTAGCTGGAACTACAGGTGTGCGCTACCACGCCCGGCTAATTTTTTTTTTAATTTATTGTAGAGTTGAGGTCTCGCCTGCCCAGGCGGGTCTCAAACCCGCAGGCTCAGGCAATCCACTCACCTCAGCCTCCCAAAGGCACGGGCTTACAGGCTGAGCCACCGAGCCCGGCTGAGCAATTTTTTAAATTTAAGATTAAAGGCCAGGTGTGGTGGCTCACGCCTATAATCCTAGCACTTTTGGATGCTGAGGTGAGAGGATTGCCTGAGCCCATGGGTTTGAGACCAGCCTGGGCAACTTGGCAAGACCTCATCCCTACAATAAGCCAAAAAATTAGCTGGCATGGTGGTGCACATGTAGTCCCATCTACTTGGAAGGCTGAGGTGGAAGGATTGCCTGAGCCTAGCAAGTTGAGGCTGTGGTGGCCGTGAGTGTGCCACTGCGCTCCAGCTTGGGCAACAGAGTGAGACTCCAACTCAAAAAAAAAAAAATAATTAACATTATAGAAGAAATTCTTAAATTGTGAATACTAAAAGTTTGAATGATGTTATATAATCTGTCTCTAAGAAAAGAAAAAAAAGTCAATATTCAAAAAAGAAACCTCTACTCCAGAAGTGAAGAAGTGGCAGTCACAGGCTAAATCCAGTCCTCTCATGTGGTGAGTATTTTTGTTTTGTTTTATTTTGCTTTGCCCATGCAAGGCTGTGTTTAAGAATTGAGAAACTTATAAAATTTTGGTTTTATGGCCTCTCCAAAAAAACCATCTGGCCACACTGGGTCTATATTTCCATTTTACAATAATCAGCTTGACTGAGTTGTGGCTGCCTTCTGTAGATGGGGTATGAACTCTAATTTGCCACAATCCACATCACTTTCTTTGAAGTTAAGAGCCTCCATGTTTTATATAATCATTTGAGTTTACAACTTTTGCAACAAAACAACCTCCTTCTCTCATTCTTGCAACATCATTCTTCTCAGCCTTGGAAATGACAATACAGAAATTCATATGGAAACATAAACGACCACAAATAGCCAAAATATCCTTAGCAAAGGAAACAAAGCAGGAGATACCACACTTCCAGACTTCAAGCTTTACTATAAGGTTACAGTAATCAAAACAGCCTGGTATTGGTACAAGAACAGGCATATGGACCACCGGAATAGGATAGAGATTTCGGAAACAAAACCTCAATTTCTCAACCAACTAATCTTCAACAAAGCCTCCAACAACAACCACTGGGGAGAGGAGAACCTATTCAGTAAATGGTGCTGGGAAAACTGGCTGACTACATGCTGAAGATTAAAGCAAGATCCTTACCTATCACCATGCACAAAAATCAACTCTAAATGGATCAACGACCTAAATGTAAAACCTCAAACTATAAGAACCTTAGAAAATGCAGGAGACACCCTTATGGAAATTGGAACTGGCAACCAATTCCTGATCAGAACCCTAAGTGCCCATACCATAAGAAATAAGATAGACAAGTGGGACCACATCAAACTAATGAGCTTCTGCAAAGCAAAAGAAACCATCAAGAGAGTAGGGAGACAGCCCACAGAATGGGAAAAAATATTTGCCAACTGTATATCTGACAAAGGCCTAACATCTAGGATCTACAAGGAACTCAAACATGTCGAAAGGAAAAAAAACAGCCCCATTAAAAAGTGGACAAGAGACATGAATAGACACTTCTCAACAGAAGATATACGGGCAGCCAACAGACACATGAAAAAGTGCTCAACCTCACTCATCGTCAGAGAAATGCAAATCAAAACCACACTGACATACCACCTAACCCTAGTAAGAATGGCCATCATTAATAAAACAATCAACAACAGATGCTGGCAAGGATGTGGAGAAAAAGGAACGCTTCTACATTGCTGGTGAAAATGCAAACTAGCGTAACCTCTTTGGAAGACAGTGTGGTGATTTCTGAAATGTTATACTATTCTTATAGAGCATAGTGTGGAAAATTCTGACATGTAATAAGACATGAATTAGAAATAAGTTCAAGGATTGGAAAGGAGATTGAATCACTATTAACAGGTGATTTGTCTACCTACAAATCCTATCAATAGGAAAATTCCTAGAATACTAACAATAATGGATAACACTTTTTGAGTGCTTACTATGCACCAGGTACTGTCCCAAGTACATTATGTCTCATCTCATTTACTCCTCACAATAATCATAGACGCTAGATACTATTATTATCCCCAATGTACAGATGAAAGACTTGAGGATCAGAGATTAAGTAATTTGCTTCTAGATCACATAAAGGTCTGAGCCTATCTTCAAACAGTTTGATTCTAGACAGTTTGACTCTGTAGCAATTGTTCTTAATGTTTATAGAATACAGCCTCAAAATGAATAAATAGGGTAGAATTAAAAGAATATTTAGACAATGCATACTAGGTGGTTCTCGTATCTGTCTCTAACTTTATCACTGTCTGGAATAAACAGACCTGAGGATTCCCCACTTCCAGTCTGAGAACACTCTCCAACATCCTCCCCAGCCACAGCTTCTGGGACCACCTTCTTGGCCATCTCCTGCTTCCAGAAACAGCTAACTGTTTTTTGTGATTAGCTCTAATTATGAATTTCTAGATTTTCCAAAATTATTATGCCATGATGCAGATGTCAAAGATGCCATCATTGCTATTTGTTCACACTGCATTGGGCTTTCTACATCCACCTCTTTCTGGGCTTCTATTATGACTCCGAAGATGTGGCACAGAAAGGCATGAGTAGATAGAGAAGCATGAAGTCTTTGAGCATCTCTTGAAGCAGCAAAAACAACACTGTAGCCAAATGCTCTTCCAGGACTTGTAGAAATCATCCCAAGATGAGTGGAGTTGCCAAGGAGCTGCCATGATCCTGGAAAAGAACATGAGCCAGACTCTGCTGGATCTGGGTTCTTGAGCAGCACAGACCCCCATCTCTGTGAGTTCCTAGGAAACCACTTCCTAGTAGATGAAACTCATTGAGAAAATGGACAATCACCTGACCAACCTTTGCAGGCTGGCAGGCACCAAGTCTGGCTGGTCGAGAACCTTTTGGCAATAATTTGGATCCTCCCAAGCCCAGTGGCCTATGATGCCCACCCCACGCCCCACAATTCTCCTGAATTGAAGCTTGTGCCAAAGCTCCTTCCTCCAGCCTAAGACAGCTTCTTAACCACTCTAGATCCCTCTTCCACTCCACGAAGCAAGTAGAAGCAATAAACCCTTTTTTCTACCAAAAATAAATAAATACAGATAGATAAGTGACTGAATGAACAATACATGTTTTAAATAGTTTTCTTGGTGCTCAGCAGGAAACCAATTAAAACAACATAAAGTGGCAGAAGAGGAAGCTCCCTTTCATAATTAAAAAATGAAATACCAGCCAGTCGCAGTGGCTCATGCCTGTATTTCCAGCACTTTGGGAGGTGGAGGTGAGAGGATTTCCTGAGCCTGGGGTTTAAGACTGGCCTGAGCAACATGGCGAGATCTTGTCTCTACAATAATAATAATAATAACTAGCCAGATGTGGTGGTGCACAACTATATTTCCAGCTACTTGGAAGACTGAGGTGAAAGGATCACCTGAGCTCAGCAGGATGAGGCTGCAGTAGCCGTGACCATGCCACTGCACTCCAGCCTGGGTGACAGAGTGAGACACCAATTCAAAAAGGAAAAGAAAAAGAAAAAGAAAATATAATACTTCATTGAGGGAGCTCTGATATTTACTAGCTTTGTGGCCTTAGGCAAGACATTTAATCTCTTGAAGTCTACATTTTCGTGTCTCTAAAAAGGCGATACTAAATGCCTACTACACAGGGTTCTTGTGAGGATTATAAATAACACACCTAAAGGTCTAGCCCAGTACTTAGCATATAAAAGGGACAAAACGAAATCTATCTGGATTCCAGAGGAATTATAATTACGGAAAAAATAACAATTTTAACTAGGAATATGTAGAATCCTTATAAAGAAAACTTTACTAAGAGATATGAATGTGTAATTGAGCAAATCAAGAAGCATGACATAAATAGCACAAAAATTACAATCAGCTGGGCTCGGTGGCTTAGCCTGTAATCCCGCGCCTTTGGGAGGCTGATGTGAGCGGATTGCCTGAGCCCACGGGTTCGAGACCCGCCTGGGCAGCGAGACCTCATCTCTACAATAAATCAAAAAATCAGCTGGGCGTGGTAGCTCACGTCTGTAGTTCCAGCTACTTGGAAGGCTGAGGCGGAAGGATCACCGGAGCCCACCAGGTCGAGGCTGGGGTGGCCAGGAGTGGCCACTGCACTCCAGTCTGGGCAACAGAGTGAGACTCCAACTCAAAAAAAAAAAAAATTACAATCAATACTCCAATGTAAGACCGGGTATGGTGGCTCACGCCTATAAACCCAGCACTTTGGGAGGCCAAGGTGAGAGGATTTCTTGAAGCCAGGAGTTTGAAATCAGTCTATGCAACATAGTAGAAAGACCCTGTCTTTAAAAAAAAAAAAAAAATTAAATATCCCAATGTAAGCTTTGGCAGTGAAGAATAAATACATAACAATTTTTTTCTGATATTCCTAAAAAAAAAAAAAGTAGGAAATAAGAGCTAAAAATGGAAAACAGAGGCAGGTTTAGCATATAATCCCAGTGCTTTGGGAGGCCAAGGCAAGTGGATTGCCTGAGCCCGCAGGTTCCAGACCAGCCTGGGCAACTTGGCAAGATGTCATCTCTACAATAAATAAAAAATTAGCCAGGTGTGGTAGTGCGCACCTGTAGTTCTGGCTAGTTGGAAGGCTGAGGTGGAAGGATCGCCGGAGCTCAGCTGGAGTGACTGTGAGTGTGCCATGACACTCCAGCCTGGATGACGGAGTGAGACTCCAATTCAAAAAAAAAAAAAGGAAAACAGAAAAAAATGGTGTGTGTACAAGCTAGTCTTATCAGATACTAAAATTTAATGTAACCTATAAGAATTAAATCAACATGATATTGAGATCAGAAAAAAGAAACAGAACAGAAAGTGAAGAAATAGACCTTAATATAAAACTTTAACGACAAAGACAGTATAGAGCAACAATTGTGAAAGTAAAGATATTTAATAAATAATGCTGGAACAACTGGTTAGCTATTTCATAAATAATTCTGTTACACCATATAAAATAAATTCTAGCTAAAAAAAGAGTAATTAATTTTTTTTTTTTTTTTTTGAGTTGGAATCCCACTCTGTTGCCCAGACTGGAGTGCAGTGGCCGCTCCCGGCCACTGCAGCCTTGACCTGCTGGGCTCTGGCGATTCTTCCGCCTCAGCCTTCTGAGTAGCCGGAATTACAGGCGCGCGCTACCACGCCCGGCTGATTTTTTGATTTATTTTAGAGATGAGGTCTTGCTGCCCAGGCAGGTCTCAAACCCGCGGGCTCAGGCAATCCACTCACCTTAGCCTCCCATAGGCACAGGATTACAGACTGAGCCACCGAGCCTAGCTAAATTTTTAATACAAAATTCAAAATATAAAAAAATATAAAAATAGCAGAAAAGAAAGGTTGATTATGCAATAAATTTCATAATGGGGAATTACTTTCTAACTTTAGGAACGATGGGAAATAAATCATAAAAAAAATGGGTAAGATTAACTTTTAAACTCTCCATCATTAAAACCAGCATAATTAAAATTTAAAAATAGGAACCAAATTGGAAAAACAACACTTGCAACAAATATCACAGAAAGGTGGTTATAGTCTTAATATAGAAATACTTCATACAAATAATAAGAAAGATACAAAAGTTTCAGTAGATACATGAATGAAGAACATAAGTGATTCAGACAATTCACAGAAGATGAAATACAAATGGCTAATCAGCAAGTAACATGTTTGATTTTGTTAACCCAAAGAATTTCAACTAACCTATTAGGAATATATATATGATGGTTTGGTAATAAAGGCACTTTCACACATTGCTGGAAGAGATGTTAAAGTTAGTAGGAACTAGGGCAGTGGTGTGCTCCTGCAATCCCATCTACTTGAGAGGCAATGCAGCTCGCCTCAGCCTCCCAAAGTGCTGGGATTACAGGCTGAGCCACCAAGCCCGGCCTAAAAATATTCTTATTCTTTCACTCAGACATTCCAGTTTTATTAATCTATCCTAATGATCTTATTTAAAATATAGACAAAGTTTAGTGCACAGATATGTTTAATGATGCTATAGTTAGGATAATAAAGAAGGGGAAAGAAATCAAATATAGAATATTAAATTAAAGTAATGACAACATGGCCCAAACAATGTAATTCTATACAGCCATAAAATGTTTAATGAATAGTTTTTAATGATATGAGGAAGCATTTATAGTATAACATAAATATTTTTAAAAGTAGGAATGAAACACTTTTAAAAATAAATATGGTAAAATGTCAGGTTGGAAAGAAATATGACAAAATATTAAAAGTGATTGATTCTTCTTTAAAATAAAAAATTTTAAAAAATAATAAAGAGAAAAAAAGAGTGGTTGATTCTGAGTAGTTAGATTTCCCAGATAGTTTTGAAATATTTTTTATATTAAAAGGGGCAAACATGCTTAATGCTAAAAACGATCTTAAACAGTTCAGAATATTAAAATTAAAAAGGAAAAATTTCCCTTTCCCTGCCTATGTCTCAGAGGTTCTTACTATAAGGCTTACTCTGCATGTTTCCAAACATTTTAAATATATTTACAAAATGTATTATTGTATAATAAAAATTAAACAAAGGAGTTCTCATGCGAATATGTGTTCTTAAAATAGGGGGTAAAAAGATTATTTCCTTACCATAAATTTATATTGAAAATTATTGCACTTTTATTTATATTTTCAAGAAAACTTGCAACACAATGCTATCTCCACAAAATATTTTGTGGAGCTATTCTAGATGCTTAGGAGATTACCATATAGACAGATTAGCATTGGTCACCACTCTTCAGAAGTTTATAATGTATATTTTTATTGCTTCAGGGTACAGTGTTTAATTCTTCCTAGAGAAAGACTTATAAAACCAATTATTACTGACAAAAGTGAAAATATATTTATTGAATTAACTTTGCATAGTCAGTAGACCTGTCTAGGGTCTTCCACTATTAATAATTGTATTTTGAGCACTTAAGAATTTTGACCTCACTTTCTTCATCTGTAAAATGTGAGTGGTTTAGATTAGATTATTTCTAACACCACTTCTATCTTTACATTTCCTTGATTTTATGAGTCAAAAGACAGTAGCAATTTATGTCTATTTTTTTCATGATCATAGAAACTTGGTGCATTAAAATAATATAATTTCATTTAAATAATTTAATTTTAGTCAGCTTTGCATTGCTTATCCATTCTGTGCACTTCCTCTAGCCTTATTTCTTTCTGTATTCATTTGGGACCCAAAAGAACAATAGTAGAAACAGGTCTAAATGAGAGAGTAATAGTTGAATGCAGAGGAAATACGTGTACGTGTCAATGTGAGCATGTCCATACTTAACTGACTGTGATTTTGAGTCACAAAAGTCAACATAAGTAATTTCTATATTACACTCCATTTTTACTTTTGGATTCTCCCTACTAGTTTTCCGTCTTTCTTTCTTTCTTTTTTTAAAGATATGTCATCTTGCTTTGTTACCCAGGATGGACTGCAGTGGCATGATCATAGCTCACTGCAACCTGGAACTCCTCCTTTCCAATTTAATCTTCTAAGTAGCTGAGATCTTTCAAATTCAATCTTCTGAGCAACTGGGACTACAGGTGCATACCACCATGCTTGCCTCTCTCTACTAGTTTTGACTTCTGAGAAATAGTTATCATTAGCAACAAAAAGGAACATAAAAAGTAGAATTGATTTTGTCATTTTGTTGATTTTAAAGGGATTTTAGTTAGGCTGGGCCTGGCTTAGTCTATAGTAATTAACTCCTAAATGGAGGTCTTCTCTTTAAGACTGACTCACAAATTGCCCAGATGGTTACGCTAAATTTACTATTACTTCCCAATTTTAAACCTACATTTTCATTTTCACTCTTATTCAATCTGAAACATCAATAAACTATTTTCAATTTGAATGCAAATGTATTAATCATTTTATTGTCATTTTTCTGACTAATTCTAAACCAAAATTATATAATCATTTATTTATAAACTGATTCTCCAACATACTCCAGAAAATACAGATAATGGTACTAGTTAACTTTTTATTTTTTAAGAATATAAAGTGGTGGCATTCATATTTTCAAATCAGACAGAGGGTTTCAAACTAAAATACTTATTTAGTTAGCTGAGAATTTAAATACTTTTTTCCTTTACATACCCACTAGTTTAGTTTGATTATATACTCTTGCATTATGGAAAATCATATAGAAACACACAACACACTGTATATTGAATATTTATCTTATATCAAAAGAAAAATTGAACCAGATAGTAAAAACAAACAAGAGGATACTTCAAGAGGCAAGCACTGAGAAGCAATAGGAAAACAAAAACATTTTTAAAGATCATTCAAAAATAATTTCAATAATCTGATATAAACAAGGTTAATGGTAGTAAGCAAAGATATGAAGATGGAATGCAGCAACTAATAAAGTTTGTTTGCAAAATGTAGTTCATTATGAATTTAAAATATCTAGTCCTTTTGCAAGATGATAAATTAAAAGGCAAGGTTAAATAAAACTAAAAGCAAATTGATTTAAGGATTAAGCTACTAAATAGTCCATTTGTTTTGAAAGTAATTTTCCTGAAGTCACAGTTTATACTGTATTTATGAAATATAGCAATTATAGGCAATCAGCTATAGTGTGAAACACATTTTAATTTTTTTTTTTTTTTTTGAGTCTGGAGTCTCACTCTGTCACCCAGACTGGAGTGCAGTGGCCACTCCCGGCCACCGCAGCCTCGACTTGCTGGGCTCTGGTGATCCTTCCACCTCAGCCTTCCAAGTAGCTAGAACTATAGGCGCGCGCTACCACACCCGGCTAATTTTTTGATTTATTGTAGAGATGAGGTCTCACCAAGTTGCCCAGACGGGTCTCGAACCCTCAGGCTCAGGCAATCCACTCACCTCAGCATCCCAAGGCGCAGGATTACAGGCTGAGCCACTGAGCCTGGCCTTAATTTTTTGAAAAGTCATTGATAAACTACAATTGACTGTATGATGTAGTAATAAGAAAGTTGGTTTTAAAAAGTCTCAAAACTAGGCCTGGCGCAATGGCTCAGCCTGTAATCCCAGCACTTTGGGAGGCCGAGGCGAGAGGACTGCCTGAGCCCAGGGGCTTGAGACCAGCCTGGGCAACTTGGTGAGACCTCATCTCTACAATAATTCAAAAAACAAGCCAGGCATGGTAGTGCACACCTGTAGTTCCAGCTACTTGGAAGGCTGAGATGAAAGGATCACCTAAGCCTAGCAGGTCAAGACTGCGGTGGCCATGAGCATGCAACTGCACTCCAGTCTGGGCAACAGAGTGAGATTCCAACTAAAAAAAAAAGTCCTAAAATTACTTGCATTTTTTCTAATTATGTCTACAAATGTTAGAAATTGCTATAGACATACTGAAATGCAACCAGTAAAGTAGGTTAAAACCTAGAAACATTATAAATATGATAAAATAAATGGGAATAATTTCATCTTTAGGTTTTGTACAATAACTTACATATTACTGAAGGTGAATAAACATGCTTCCTTAGTGCCCATGAAAATAAATTGGGTGGTAGCATATATTGGTGAACATTAATGTATTCAGTAAGTCTGCAGATTAATATAATATAGGCTCTTATTTAGATTACTTCCTTTTACATTATCCTCTACCCACAACCCCTTACATTTTTCCTGTTGTCAATGTATTGAATTCCTGTAATTTGCACTACAAGCCTCAAGTTTAACCTAACTCTTTAGAAATCCTTGGCAAATATCTTCATAGGCTTATTGAGAGAACAGCACCAAGGAACAAACAGATTTACAGACTGATAAAATCTCATACCTTTAAATTAGAAATTTAGTGTTCTCAAAACTGTCACTCCAGACAGAGTTAGCTATAGCAGGTGTTAATAAATATTTCACATATAGCAAATATTGAGGAGATAACTGTAATAATTTTCCCCTTGAGAAACTTTTGGTACATAATTGGGATTATGAAATATTACAGTCACTACTTTACTTAAGAGTTGCAATATCATTTTATACAACTAACATAGTTGACATTAAGGTACACAAAGCAATGTGCTGGTTAATTTATTAATTTTTAAAATTAAATTAATATTCATTAATATAATATAGAGCTTGAGAAGAGATACAAAAATTGGAATGCACAAATTCGATTTGTAAAAAACATCTGAATCAGACATACACATCTCCTCCCCACAGAGGGCTCTGCAGCAAGGCCATAGGTAGGGCAAGCCTCTCCTGGCATAAACAACTTGCTTGCAGCATCCCTTAGTACTCATGTAAGACTCTCCCAGGCAGCAGGTAAAGTGGAATTGCACTGAAACAAGAGAGCACAGCTTCTTAGGGTCAGCGTTGCCTTGGGGCGAGTTGGCGCCCTGGGCAGATATCTAAACAGGAGGTTTGTAGGGCTGGCAGGACAGACTGCACCCTGGGGCAGCTGAAGGCCCTGGAAAATGTAGAGAAATAGACAAGTTTATCAGTTTTAGGCATTATCCCCTTACTTAAAATACTTCCATCTAACTTTCAGGAAAACAAAAAGAAGGGTTTATATATTGCTCTGAATTGATGCATGACACTGTCCAAGGCTCTGAGGAGTTCAAAGGAATGTAGTCAACACTGTCTGATGCCCTGAGGAGATATATAATAAAAAGAGATGAGGCACAGATAAATACAATTGACTCTTAAATAATAGACTACTTTTAAAGGGTAAAATAGCTACTGAAAAATATTCAGATGATGGAAGCATCTTCAGGTGGCTTCCTTTGTCATTCTTTATTGTTATAGTTATTTTTCATTTTTCTCTTTACACTTATGAAGCCTCCAGTGAACTGAGGGCCCTAGGCTATTTAGGAGACTTTGTGTGTCTGTTTCTTATCACAGCGGTCATCTCCCTACTTGATTACTATTCTTAAAAATAGCAACAGGTAATTATTAAACATTTCCAGGACCTAATAAGTTTTAGTAATCGCTGAGGGGCCACTAGATACCAAGTACTTAGAAAAACATATAGAATTCAATAAAAAATCCAGTCTCTTCATCAAGGAATTGGATGGATATAGTGCTCCTGTAAAATTAAAATGATGACCAAAAGCAAGCTGTAAATTGTTATATGCACCTTTTGAAGTAGCAATGGAAGACACATAAGAGAGCATGAAGAAAAAGAGTGTAGGCCCATGTAAAAAACAGAATACTGAACATTCTTCCAGCCTCACTATCTTCTAGTAAATGGGTGAAGACAAGTGACATAAATAGCATTACTTTAATCTATTTATCTAAAAATTTCATGTTTGGAAAAGGTAAACATGACAGCAAAATTCACTGAGTATTCCAAATTTGACATGGACTGATTTTTTTCACTGTAAGGTGAACTAGGCAGACACAGGCATGAATTAAGTAAAAGGTAAATCTGATAGAGTCAATGGAGAAAGAATAATCTCTAAGTGAAATTAACCCGAAGTATATCATTGAAGGATAAACACTTAGAGAATTAGGTTTAAGAAACTCACTATGACTTACTTCTGCCAGAGAAGGCAGGGAGAGGAAAAGTCCACTTTCTCTTTAGGTTTGCTCTAGTTATCCAAGGGATTCTGATGAAACTGGAGCCTCTGTCTCACTCATTGAATAAATATAGCAACATAAACATGAATAAGATGGGTCCCCTGATCTCAAAAGCATAAAGGCTTGGAATGGCCTAAGGAAAGATAATAAGTTTGTGAATAAACAACAAAGCATATAAATTTCTCACAGACTTTTGCTATGATTGCAGTCTCCAGAAATACCCTGAAGGCTTAGGATGGAAGCAGAAACATTTTAGTAACATAGCCTAGCTATGGATTATCTTTCTACACTGGTGCTACTCTGTGCCCATCTGGCATTTGAGTGTCCTCAATCTTTTAATTTGTTAGATAGGGTGGTATTAATACTAATGTCTATAAAGCAGTTGACTGGTTTCAAGGAGTTCTGCTGTATTTAATATTAGGTTTAGTAAATAAAACTGTAGGTAGTAAATGTGAGAGGGTAACAAAACAAGGTGAGTCTAGAGAAAGAAGAGTTATACTACAAAAAGTAGTTAAAATGTTATTTTAAAAAATAATTTCAACTTGGCTCACTTCCTTATAAATAATTACAGCAATAAAGACTGAAGTAGAAACTTTATTCAGTAAGGTCAATTAACAATGATGCTCCCAACTGGAACTGTTTTTCTTTAGGGGGAGGATAGTTGTAAGGATTATATAGTCTTTTACATCATATCTTCTATGATTATGAATGTTTATATTGTTGGGACAATCTAGAAAATAACTACCAGAGAATGTCTCTAAAGAGCAGGAAATAGCAGGGTAATATGAATACCTCCTAATTACTAAACTTAATTTTGCTATTATTTCAAAGAGAATATGATTAGTTTCTCATGTTAGTCATTATTTAGTGTGTTGAAGCTAGTAAAAAAAATCCTTCTCTTTCAAAATCGTTGCTAATATCCTGTTTCCCTTACTAACCACTCCCCCCATATACATCAGCAAATATCTTCCATATACAAATATTTAGCTATTTATTGACTTTTAATTTTTATTGAGATATAATTCAATACCATAAACTTCATACATGGGGGATTACTGTATACCACATTTTCTTTATCCATTTATCTGTTGATGGACACTTGGGTTGATTCCATACATTGGCTATTGTGAATAAAACCATATATTATTTAAAATACACAATTCAGTGGTTTTTAGTGTACTCACAGTTATGCAATCATAACCACAATCAATTTCATTTTTAATGATATTTTAATTGCTAGATAAAATGATGAATTTATAATGTGTAATATATTTTGAAGTATATATACATCCTAGAACGGTTAAATCTAGCTAATTATTATTATTGTTGTTTTTGAGTCACAGTCTTACTCTGTCGCCCAGGCTGGAGGGCAGTGGCGCTCTCACGGCCACCATAGCCTCGACCTGCTGGGCTCAAGCAATCCTTCCACCTTTGACTTTCAAGTAGCTAGAACCACAGATGAACGTCACCATGCCTGGCTAATTTTTTGATTTATTGTAGAGATGAGTTCTCGCCAATTTGCCCAGGCTGGTCTCAAAACCATGGGCTCAGGCAATCCTCTCACCTTGGCCTCCCAAAGTGCTGGGATTATAGGTGTGAGCCACCGCAACTGGCCTGCAATAATTTTACAGGATCAACTTTTTTAGATTCCACATATGAGTGCGATCACATGGTATTTGTTTTTCTGTGCCTGGCTTATTTCATTTAACATAATGTCCTCCGGGTTCATCTGTTGTTGCAAATGGCAAGTTTTCCTCCTTTCTATGGCTGAGTAGTACCCCACTGTGTACATACAGTAAGTCCCCTGCAAACGAACCTTCAAGTTGTAAACTTTCAAAAATGCAAACGTGCATCCAATTGTATGTTCAATCACCTAAGTTACTTCATGTGTCTGCTGTACACTGTCACACATGTGCATCCTATAAAAGTGATTGTGCTTTTGTGTACTTTACTGTACAGTATCGTATAGAGTATAGTAGTACAGTACCTTTATTTCAAGTCCAAGATGTCTGGAAGCAGGCATAAAAGCAGCAGTGATGTAGCTGGTACAGTATAACCAATTGTGTTATTTGGGTACCTATGCTAACTTTTTTGGACTTATGAACAAATTGGACTTAAGAACGTACTTTCAGGCTGGGTTCGGTGGCTCAGCCTGTAACCCCAGAACTTTGGGAGGCGAAGGTGAGTGGATTGTCTGAGCCTGCGGGTTCGATACCAGCCCAGGCAACTTGGCGAGACCTCATCTCTACAGCAAATAAAAAGTTAGCTGGGCATGGTAGCATGCCTGTAGTACTGACTACTTGGAAGGCTGAGGCGGAAGGATCGCCGGAGCCCAGCAGGTCGATACTGGGGCAGCCATGAGCATACCACTGCACTCCAGCCTGGGCGACAGAGTGACTCCAACTCAAAAAACCAAAAACAAAAACGCACTTTCAGAACAGAACTCATTTGTATGTAGGGGACTTACTGTATACCATATTTTCTTTATCCATTTATTTGTTGATGGACATTTGAGTTGATTCCATATCTTGGCTATTGGTGACTAGCACTGCAATAAACATAGCATGAAGATGTCTCTTTGATATACTGATTATTGATTTCATTTTCTTTGGATGTATATCTATTACTGACATTGCTGGTTCATATAATAGTTCTAAGTTTTTGAGGAACTTCCATACTGTTTTCCATAATGTATATATTAATTTACATTCCCACCAACAGTGTGTAAGGGTTTCTTTTTCTCTCCACATGTTTGTCAACACTTGTTTGGTTCTTCCTTCCTCCCTTCCCTTCCCTTCCCTTCCCTTCCCCTT
>NW_007256040.1:109398-125980 GCF_000164805.1 Carlito syrichta
TCCTTCCTTCCTTCCTTCCTTCTTTCCTTCCTTCCTTCTTAAGCCTTCCTACCTTCCTTCCTTTCTTCCTTTTTAGAATCACGGTCTGTCTCTGTCACCCATGTTACTCAGATTGGGGTACAATGGCAACCTGGAACCCTGGGCTCAAGTAATTCTCTTACCTCAACCTCCTGAATAGTTGGGACTATAGGATATGACACCACACCCAACTATTATTTTTTAAATTTTTTGTAGAGTCGGGGTCTTGGGCTTTGTTGCCCAGGTTTCAAACTCCTGGCTTCAAGCAATCCTCCTGCCTTGGCCTCCCAAAGTGCTGGGATTACAGTCGTGAGCCCTCACACTCAACCTCAATTTTCTTTAATTTGCTAAGACTTGTTTAGTGGTTTAAGATATGATCTATTCTAGTGTTCCAAGTGCAGTTGAGAAGAATGTGTATTCTACAGTCATTGGATAGAATGCTCTCAAAATGTCTGTTAGGTCCATTTGGTATAGAATGCAGTTTAAATCTGATATTTCTTTGTTGATTTTCTGTCTAGATGATACATCCATTGTTGAAAGTTGAGTGTTCCGAGTCTGTTGTTGCTGTTATTGTTATTATACTTATTAGGGTTGGGGGGGTCTCACTCTGTCATCCAGACTGAAGTGCAGTGGTACATTCATGGCTCACCACAGCCTTGACCTCCTGGGCTCAAGTGACCCTTCTGCCTCAGCTTCCCAATGTAGCTGGGACTACAGATGCATGCTACCACTCCTGGCAAATTTTAAAATCTTTTTTTGTAAAGCTAGGTCTCTGTATGTTGCCCAGACTGGTCTTGAACTATTTTATTCAAGCAGTCCTCTCTCCTAGGCCTCCCAAAATGCTGGGATTATAGACATGAGCTACAGTGCTTGGCCCTCCTAATATTATTTTATTGCAGTCTATATTTTCCTTCTGATCTCTTAATATTTGCACATGTGTATACATGCATCCATGTTGGGTGCATACATATTTACAATAGTTATATCTTCTTGTTGAATTGACCCCTTTACTGTTCTATCATGATCTTCTTTGTCTCTTTTTATAGCTGTGGTTGGCTGGCAGTGATGCAGGCTAAAACTTGAGTCCATCTCACAGTGGCTAAGAGTTTCTCTCTGGTGCTAAGGTGGGTTTAAAGGCTCAGAAGGAGGGCATTAGTCAGAAGTTAGGAGTCAGAATGGTCTGCCTGGTGCTAGGTATTGTGGTGGCAGGCCCACTATTGGGGTTTAAGGCAAAGTCCTATCCTTAATCATATCTTCTTTCCCCAAGAGAATAGTATATATCTTCACTCTGTGCTGCTTGGAATTGGAAGAGGGGTAATGCAGGTAATGTAAAATCATCTTTTACTACCCCCTTCAATATGTCTTTTATTATTATACTGTAACCAGTTGCTGTGACCTCTCACTTGGCTCTCATAGATTTTGTAAAGGTATTTTTACATATTTGTTCATATCAATGTTCCGTGGGAGAATGGTTACTGGAGAGTCCTATCCCACCATCTTGTTCTATCCTCTCCATGTCTTATGACAAGTAATTTTAGAACATTTCATCACTCTCCAAAAACATCCCATATTCTTTTGCAATCAATCCTCATTTCCTCCCACTTTTCCAGTCTTAGGAAAGGAATAATCACTTTATATCTCAATAATTATCCTACTCTGGACATGTCATATGTGGTGTTTTGTGAGTGGATTCTTTCAATTGCTATAATGTTTTCAAAGTTCATCTATGTTTGTACCAATTATTAGTATTTTGTCCCTTTTAATTGTGGAATAATATTAAATTGTATAGCTATACCACATTTTGTTTATTTATTCATCAGCTGATGGACATTTGGGCTGTTTCTATTTTTGGCTATTATGAATAATGCTGTTATAGATGTTCATTTACAGTAATTGGATGGACATATGTTTTCAGTTCTCTTGAGTATATATCTAAGAGTGGAATTATTGGGTAACTCTGTTTAGATTATTAGGGAACTACAAAACAGTTTTTCAAAGCATATGAGGCATCCAATTTACTCCTACTGGCAGTGTATAAGGATCCCAGTTTCTTCACATCCACGCCAAAACTCATTATTATCTGTCTATTTGATAACTACTATCCTAGTGAATATGAAGTGGTTTTTATTTGCATTTCCCTTTTGGTTCAAGATGTTGAGGGTCTTTTCATGTACATATTTAAAATCTTTTGCCTATTTTCTAATTGGGTTATTTGCCTTTTTATTTTTGAGTTCTAAGCGTTCTTTATACATTCAATCCCCTTATATCAGATATATGATTAACAATTTTTTTTTCATTATGTCATCTTTCTACTTTTTTGGTAGTGTCCCTTGATGCACAAAAGTTTTTTAATTTTGATGAAGTCCAATTTATACATTTTTTAGATTTATGCCAATGCCTTCTTCTAATGGTTTCATAATTTTAGCTTTTACATTTATGTATTTAATCTAGTTTTAGTTCATTTTTTATATGGTGTGAAGTAGAGATCCAAATGAACAATTTTTCATGTGGATATTCAGTTTTCCCAGCACCATTTGTTGAAGAGACTATTCCTTCATTCATTTAATTATTTTTATTTTTATTTTTAAAATTATTTTGGCACCACTGTCAAAAATAAGTTGACTAGTACTATGAGGGTTTACTTCTAGACCTTTCTTTTCTTTTTATTGATCTTTGTCTGTTCTTATGCCGGTACTACACTGTCTTAATTGCAGAAACTTTGTAGTAAGTATTGAAATAAAGAAGTGAGTCTTCCAACATTGTTCTTTTTCAAATATGTTTTGGCTATTCTGGTCCCTTTCATTTCGAGAATAAATTTATGATTACTTTGCTAGTTTCTGAGAGAGAAAAAAAATGTGGGATTTTTATAAGGACTGTATTTAATCTGTAGAATAATTTGGAAAATATTGCAATCTTAACAATAGTCTTCTGATACATACAAATGGTAGGCCATTACATTGACTTAGGTTTTCTTTAATTGCTTTCAACAATGTTTTGTAGTTTTTAGTGCACAAGTATTTAATGTCCTCAATTAAATTTATTCCCACCTATTAAATGTTTGATACTAGTATAAATAAAATTATTTTAATTTTATTTTCAGATTGTTCATTGAAAGTGAGACAGTAGATAGCTAGGGAAAGGCTAGGCAGACAGAGAGAAAGGCTAGGCAGACAGACAGGCAGGTCCTCTGGTAACAATGTGGGAACTCCCAGCAGGCCTCTCAGGCTCAGCAGTGGTAAACAAACTCCCTGTGAGCCTCAAGCTAGAGCTTAAGTACTCACTGCTGGGATCAAAAAGCAACCAACAGCTCTCTATTAGGCCCCTACCTCCTGCTGATTGGTCCTTAGTACTGACCAATCAGAACAGCTAAGTGTGGACCAATCAACTCACAGCTAGTGCTAGCCAATCATCTTGGACTTAGGGCTATATAATCACCGGGTTTTGACTCCAGAGGTGGGCAACCCCTTCAGGTCCCCTCTCACTGTGGGAGGTTTTCTGTCCTCAATAAATCCTGCTTTCTCACTTTCTGGCTGTCCATGTCCCTCATTCTTCTTGGGCATGAGACAAGAACCTTGACCGCGAAGAGCTGCAACCTGAAGAGCTACAGAAGATCATTGGAGCCGAAAACTGTGCACCCCAGATGCTGGCTTGCCAGCTGATAGAACCAGCTGAGCCAGGAGAGCTGTGGGAAGAAGGTGAGATTCCAAACCCGAGACACTCTGGGGGCTAGGCCTCCCAGCCCACGGAACCAGCAACACTCTCAGGGCTTGACTTGCCAGCCCATCGGAGCTAACACTTCCAGGGGTAGGCTTACCAGCCCCTCCAGACTACCTTCTCTGGGGCTTGGCTGACTGCCCCATTGAGCTGACACTCTCGAAGCCCAGGCTGACCTGAAAAATCCTCATCAAAAGTATAAAGAAATAAAATTAGCTTTTGTACATTGAGCTTTTACCTTGCAGGTTTATAGAACTCATTTATTAGTTCTAATAGTGTTTTTGTTGTTGTTGTTGTTGTTTTGTTTTGTTTTGGTTTTTTTTGAGTTGGAGTCTCACTCTGTCATCCAGGCTGGAGTGCAGTGGCATGCTCAAGGCCACTGCAGCCTCGACCTGCTGGGCTCAGATGATTCTTCCACTTCAGCCTTCAAAGTAGCTGGAACTACAGGTGACTGCCACCACGCTCAGCTAATTTCTTGATTTATTGTAGAGAGGATGTTTCACCAAATTGCCCAGGCTGGTCTTGTACCCCTGGGCTCAGGCAATTCTCTCAACTTGGCCTCCCAAAGTACTGGAATTATAGGCTTGAACCACTGTGCCTAGCCACTAATAGTGTTTTAATGGATCCTTTAGGGTTTTCTGTAAACAAGATTATGCCATCTATAAATGGAGAGTTTCACTCCCTCCTTTCTAAAAAGAATGCCTTTTTATTTTCTTGCCTAATTGTCCTAGTTAGAACCTGCAGTAAAATTTTGAACAGAAGTGATGAAAAGAGACATCATTTTCATGCCTGATCCCTAAGATCTGTTAAGACTAAGGTCAGTCTTTATCCCATCAAGTATTACATTAGCTATGGGTATTTTATAGATGCCTTTTATCTAGTTGAAGAAGTTCCCTTTTTTTCCTAGTTTGTTTAGTGTTTTTGTTTAGTTTTTTTTTTTTTACCATGAAGAAGTGTTGAATTTTGTCAGATGCTTTTTCTGCAACTACTAAGATGGTCATGGGGTTTTTGTATTATACTCCATTGATATGGTGTATTACATTAATTGGTTTTCACATGTTAAACTTATCTTGCATTCCTGAGATAAATCCCACTTGACAATGGTTTATAATCTTTTTTATGACTTTAAATTTAGATTACTAATATTTTGTCAAAGAGTTTTGCATCCATATTTATAAGCGATGCCATCTATACTTTTCTTGTGATGTTTTTGTCTGCTTTTGATAGGGGAATACTGGCTTCATAGAATGAGTTAGAAAATGTTCCCTCCTCTTCCGTTTTTTGGGAAGAGTTTGTAAAGAATTGATGTTAATTCTTCTTTAAATATTTGCTATAATTCACCAGTGAAGCCATATAGGGTTTGGCTTTATTTGTTGGAAGTTTTCTTTTTATTATTAACTCAATCTATTTGTTATAAGTCTATTCAAAATTTCTATTTTTTTATTTAGTCAGTTTTGGTAAATTATGTATTTTTAGGAATTTGTCCATTTCACTTATATTATCTAATTGTCTAGCATACAATTGTTCTCGATATTATAACCTTTTTTGTTTCTGTGAGTTTGGCAATTATGTCTTCTATTTTATTCCTAGTTTCAGTAATATGAATCTTTTATCTTTTTTATCTTGGTTAGCCTTCATTGTTATTAATCTCAAAGTATTTTCTAATTCCCTTTGATTTATTTTTTGACTCATTGATTATTTAGGTGTGTGCTGTTTAATTGCCATATATTTGTGAATTTCTCATTTTTCTTCCTCCTGATTTCTAATTCCATTCTGTTGTGGACAGACACTATACTTTGTGTTAGTTCTTTCATTTTTAACAATTTTTATTCCTAGTCAGGCGTAGTGGCTCATGCCTTTTCTCCCAGCACTTTCAGAGGCTGAGGAGAGAGGATTACCTGAGCCCAGGGGTTCAAGACCAGCCTGGGCTACATGGCGAGACCTCGTCTCTACATAAATCATAAAAATTAGCCAGGCATGGTGGTGCATGCTTTTATTTCTAGCTAATTGAAAGACTGAAGTGGAAGGATTGCCTGAACCCAGCTAGTCGAGGCTGTGGTGGCCGTGAGCGTGACACTGCACTCCAGCCTGGGTGAAAAAGAATGAGACTACAACTCAAAAAAAAAAAAATATTCTTTTGTTTTTTTTTTAGAAACATTCTCTTGCTATGTTGTCTAGGCTAGACTTGAATGAGCTTAAGTGATCCTCGCACTTCAGTTTCCCAAGTAGCTAGAACTACAGACATGTGCCAGTGCACTGAGCTTAAAACTGCTTTTATATTAATTTTTGTGTATGTGTGTTGGAGTTTCACTCTGGAATTCAGGCTGGAGTGCAGTAGCATGCTGCTCTTGGCTGCCGCAACCTCAACCTGCTGGGCTCAGGCGATCCTTCCGCCTCAGCCTTCCAAGTAGCTGGAACTACAGGCGCGTGCTACCACACCCGGCAAATTTTTTGATTTATTGTAGAGATGAGGTCTCGCCAAGTTGCCCGGGCGGGTCTCAAACATGCGGGCTCAGGCAATCCACTCACCTCAGCCTCCCAAAGCGTGGGATTACAGGCTGAGCCACCGAGCCCGGTTTATTTAGTTATTTTAAAAAATAATTTCTCTTTGTTCATATTCTCTATTTGATTTGACATTGACATTATATGTTCCTTTACTTCTATAATAATGGTTTTCTTTAGTGTTTCATATTTATAATGGCTGCTTTGAAGCCATTGTCTAGTAAATGCAACATCTGGTTCTTTTCTTTCTTTTTTTTTTGAGAAAACAGGATTTATGAAGAGGACAGAAAAGCTCACACAGTGGGAGGGGACCCAAGAGGGTTGCCCCATCTGGTTATTTTCATAGGCAGTTTCTCTTGCTTGCTTTTTTTCTTAGCGTATAGTTTATACTTCCTATTTAATTGCATAGCTCATTTTTTTTGGTTAGAAATGAGATATTTTAGATACCACATTGTAGCATCCCTGGGTACTGGTTCCCCCCACCTCAGCTTTTGTTATTCTTATGTGCTTATTTACTTCACTTTGCCAAACGCTTGTTGTTGATCCTCAAAGAGTGCAGCCTTGAGTGTGCACACAATCGCCCTGGGATGATACTGGTTTTGGCAGGGCTCTCTTTAACTGCCTCTTTCCTTGACCACACCCAACTTTTAAATTCCACTAATTGCCTGCTGATTGCTCTACTGTTTCCAAAAATGCCCTAGGACATAAATTGCTTTAGACTGATCCAGTCAAATTTAGGCTCTTAGTAACAATATTTACCTAGGTCAGTATTTGAGATTTGCTCTGATCCCTGGAAGGCTATTTTTTGCTGCCCTTTTCTCTGTTTTTCTTTACCAAACTAGCCAGCCTACAGCTTAGCCTATAATTTTTTTTTTTTTTGAGTCAGAGTCTCACTCAGTCACCCAGGCTGGAGTGCAGTGGCACGCTCACAGCCACCGCAGCCTCAACCTGTTGGGCTCAGGCGATACTTCTGCCTCAACCTTCCAAATAACTGCAACTACAGGTGTGTGCCACCACACTCGGCTAATTTTTATGATTTATTGTAGAGACAGGACTTGCCAAGTTGCCCAGGCTGGTCTCAAACCTGTGGACTCAGGCAATCCTCTCCCCTCAGCCTGCCAAAATGCTGGGATTATAAGTATGAGCCACTGTGCCCAGCTTAGCCTATAATTCTAACAAATCTACCATTTTTTTTCCAATTTCCTTTACCATAAACTTAACCGATTTTGAGAATACCCCAAGGAGTGAATTTTCTACTTCCCTGTTTCAAATCAAGTTAGTTTCTTTGGGGAGAGATTCAGACCTCTCTAAGGCATGCTGTTTTCCCTTAGGACAAAATCTCTCAGCCACAATGATGATATTGAGGACCAGGACAATGACACACTTTCCTCTAACATCCCTGCTTGAGAAGTAAGTGCTTGGTAGAAGAAGAGGGCAGTAGTTCTAGGTGTCTTTGGCTTGCCTCATTTATAATGGATCTACTGCTCCTCAATTTCAGGACCATTAGCACTGTGTTCAACATATAGCTTTGTTCTGTGATTGGGGGCTTGGTAGGGAAAAAAAAAATGCCCCCACCTCTTGACTGCACTGAACCAGTACTTGGTTTCAGCAAGAAGTAATTGGGGGATAAGCCCATCGTGGTAGAGCATGCCTGACACATAGTTCCAGCTACTTGGAAGGCTGAGGGGGTAGGATCGCCTGAACCCAGCAAGTCAGAACTGTGGTGACCGTGAGTGTTCCACTGCACTCCAACCTGGACAACGGAATGAGATTCCGATTCAAAAAAAAATTGGGGGAAACATGAGAAATACTGGGTGCCCTGTTCCTCCTAGGAAAATAGCCCTTTGGGAACTAGATGAGAGAGGAAGTCCTGTATTCTTGGATATTTCAGTCTAGAGTAGTTTCCCTCTTCACTGGGCTTGGAATGCAGGTAAGGAGTGGGTCTTGGTTCAAATACCACAGACTTTTACTATTTTTAGAGTTTTAGTAGATTTTCTTGAATACATTTTAAATTTGTTTTATGTCATTAGATTCATTTCCACACTTTAGATGGTTGGTTACATTTTATAATTTTCACTAATTTCACTGGGAGCTGGTCCACAAAGCTCCTCTTCCTGTCATGCCAGAAGTGTGTATGCATTTATCACGTTATTACTGATGTAGTTGGATTTGTCTGACATTTTAATTTTGTTTGTAATATGTCATGTCTTTTTTTATTCTACTCCTTTTTTTTTTTTGAGTCAGAGTCTCACTCTGCTGCCCAGGCTGGAGTGCAGTGGCATGCTCACCAGCCACCACAGCCTCGACTTGCTAGGACCAGGCGATCCTTCCGCTTCTGCTTACCAAGTAGCTGGAATACAGGTGTGAGCCACCACGCTTGACAATTTTTTGATTTATTGTAGAGACGAGGTCTTGCCAAGCTGCCTAGGCTGGTCTCAAACCCCTGGTCTCAGGCAATCCACTCGCCTCGGCCTGCCAAAGTGCTGGGATTAAAGGCTTAAACCACCTCATCCAGCCTATTCCTTCTTTCATGCTTTCTTTTGCACTAAGTAAATATTTTCTAGTGAACTTTTTAATGATTTTTTTTACTACATATTTTGAGTTTTCTTAGTGGCTGCTCTGGGGCTTAACCTATGCCTCTTAGCTTTTCAGAATATACTTCATGGTCGGGCGCAGTGGCTCACGCCTATGATTCCAGCACTTTGGGTGGCTGAGGTGAGAGGATTGCCTAAGCCCACGGGTTCAAGACCAGCCTGGGAAACTTGGCAGGCCCTCATCTCTACAATAAATCAAAAAATTAGTCAGGTGTGGTGGCATACGCCTGCAGTTCCAGCTACTTGGAAGGCTGAGGCAGATGGATCGTTTGAACCCAGGTCGAGGCTGCGGTGGCCATGAGCGTGCCACTGCACTCCACCCTGGGCAACAGAGTGAAACTCTGACTCAAAAAAAAGAATATACTTCACATTTATATTAACTTAGTTTTTTTATGATATGCAACTATTACTTTTGTTTTTCTCTAATCCTTCTTCCCTTTTTTCCAGTATTGTTATGCATATTACACCTATGTAATATTTTATATGTTTTAAACTCAAGAATATATTAATTACTACTCTATATAATTTGGAGTTTCTTTTAAAGAAGCTAAGAAAAGAGAGCCACTATTTATTTATAGAGCTTGTTATATTAGTCTTATTTATGACTTCTGTTCTTCTACTTCAGAATTTCCTACAATTTTTCTTTTCTTTTCTTTTGCCTTCCTAGGGAGAAACATTAAGTTTTCTACATTGGTATCCCATTAAAATATGATTTTAAAAGACCAAAATAAAAAAGGAATAATTTAATGAACTTGGATTGTGCCACCTTAAAATATGTGTACATGTCCTAACTCTCAATATCTATGAATATAATTTTATCTGGAAATAGAGTCTTTGAAGATGAAATAAAGATAATTTCTGGAGATGAGATCATCCTGGATTTAGGGTGGGCCTGGAATACAGTGCCTGGTGTCCTTATAAGAGAAAGGAGAGGAAGATTTGACACAAGGACAGACCAAAGAATGCTGGTAGACACGAGAAGCTGGAAGAAGCAAAGGAGGATTCTCTCCTAGAGCATGGTCTTGGGGACACCTTGAATTTGGACTTCTGGCCTCCAGAACTGTGAAAGGACAAGTTTCTGTTGTTTTAAGCCACTCTAAACATTCCATATGTTTTTACTAGGTAAATCAATTTTTGCTTTAGTTTATGAAATTTTCCTTCCCTGCACAATTAAGACTTTGGCCACAGAGTCAAAACTGGTGGTTCTAATTGTTAAAAACTATTTCAAAGTATTAGTCCTGATTAATTAGCATTGATCTTGAACAATAAACAAACACATTTTAGGTGAACATATACATTTCAATAACTTCCCTATTACCTACCTAGCCATTACGTTAAATAAAATAGCAGGGAAGTTGTGCCAGTTTGTTGCTTATTATCTCCAAATTCACCCTTATTGACTGGTCTGTGAAAACGAATCTGAACCATTTAAATATTTTTCCTTTAGACAACTGGCACTGGAGCTTTCTCAGTAGAGGACACTAGAAAGGCAGTGCAGAAAGAAAATATTTTGCTTCCTACTTCTGGTTAGTTCACTGAGTAGGCAGCTCTTGCAGCTTGTGCAACTCTTTGCTGCCTGGCCTCTGTGGTGCACCGGTTTCAGTAGCACCAGGCAGCTTCCCCTGGCACCCTCCTTGTGGTTTTGCAGTAAAGTGCTTGTGGTGAGACATTTCCCTGTGAACATATTACTCAGGCACCCTAAAATGCCAAATCCAGAGGGTAGGTTGCTGGTAAGTTCCAGAAGGCAGAGTTCAATTAATATCCAGATGTTGCCAGGTGCTGTGGCTCAAGCCTGTAATCTTAACACTTTGGCAGGCTGAGGCGAGAGGACATCTGAGACTAGGAGTTTGAGACCAGCCTGGCCAACTTGGCGAGACCTCGCCTTTACAATAAATCAAAAAATTAGCAAGGCGAGGTGGTTCGCACCTGTAGTTCCAGCTACTTGGAAGACTAAGGTTGAAGGATCACCTGAACTCAGCAGGTTGATGCTGTGGTAGCTCTGAGGTGCCACTGCACTCCAGCCTGGGAGACAAAATGAGACCCCAACTTAAAAATATATATATATCCAGTTTGGAGTTTCAGCAACTTCTGCCTGCAAGGCACCACGACATCATTCCTGCCATTGAGTCTCCACTGCTGTGTCCTCTCCAAGAAGGTCTGGATCTTAGCCAAGGGCAAAGAGTAGTATTGGAGGGTGTTAGGGTTCGTGGCTATCATATTTACTATTCTTATATTCTTTAGAGTTCTCTTTACTCCTTACTAGCTAATCCTTCATTAATCTCATGTTATTAATAAGTATTTATCAACATTTCCCCTGAAAATCAAGACAAGACAAGGGGGCCCACACTTACCACTCTTGTTCAACATTGTGTTGAAAGTCTTAGCTAGAGCAGTTAGACAAGAAAAGGAAATCAGGGGTATCCAAATAAGAAAAAAGGAAGTTAAGTTATCCCTTTCTGCTGATGATATGATCCTACACCTCGAAAATACAAGAGAATCTGTCAAAAACCTGCTTTCACTGATAAATGACTTTGGGAATGTCTCGGGGTAGAAAATAAATGTGCAAAAGACAACTGCAGTCTTATATACCAACAAAAAGCAGGTAGAGACCAAATAAAAAGCACAATCCTATTCATAATAGCCACATATACACACACACACAAACAATGAAATACCTTGGATTTTCCTAACCAGAGAAGAAAAAGACCTTTACAATGAAAACTACAAAACACTGCTCAAAGAAATCAAAGATGACACAAACAAATGGGAAAATATTCCATGCTCATGGATTGGAAGAGTCAACATTGTAAAGAATGCCATCCTACCAAAGGCAATCTACAGATTCAATGCAATACCCTTTAAATTACCAACATCATTCTTCTCAGATCTGGAAATGACAATACAGAAATTCATATGGCAACATAAATGACCATGAATAGCCAAAACAATCCTTAACAAAAGAAACAAAGTGGGAGGTATCACACTTTCAGACTTTAAACTTTACTATAAGGCTACAATAATCAAAACAACCTGGTATTGGTACAAGAATAGGCACGTGGATCAATGGAACAAGATAGGGATTCCAGAAAAAAAAATCTATTTCTCAACCAACTCATCTTAGACAAACCCTCCACCAGCAACAACTGGGGAGAGGAGAATCTATTCAGTAAATGGTGCTGGGAAAACTGGCTGACCACATGCAGAAGATTGAAACAGGACCCCTATGCATCACCATACACAAAAATAAACTCCAAATGGATCAAAGTCCTAAATGTAAATGCTCATGGATTGGAAGAATCAACATTGTTAAAATGTCCATCCTACCTAAGGCAATCTACAGATGCAATACAATACCCATTAAATTACCAATATCATTCTTTTCCGACCTGGAAATGACAATACAAAAATTCATATGGAAACATAAATGACCACGAATAGCCAAAACAATACTTAACAAAAGAAACAAAGCCATAAGAACCTTAGAAAATGCAGGAGTCACCCTTATGAAAATTGGAACTGGCAACCAATTCCTGATCAAAACCCCAAGTGCCCATACCATAAGATAGACCTCATTAAACTGAAAAGCTTCTGCAAAGCTAAAGAAACCATCAAGAGAGTGGGAAGACAGCCCACAGAATGGGAAAAAATATTTGCCAAGTGTTTATCTGACAAAGGTCTAACATCCAGAATATAAAAGGAACTCAAGCGTGCCAAAAGGAAAAACAGCAACCCCATTAAAAAGTGGGCAAAAGACATGAATAGACACTTCTCAAAAGAAGATACACAGGCAGGCAATAGAGACATGAAAAAGTGCTCAGCCTCACTCATCATCAGAGAAATGCAAATCAAAACCACATTGAGATACTGCTTAACCCCAGTAAGAACAGTCATCATTAATAAAACAACAACAGATGCTGGCAAGGATGCAGAGAAAAAGGAACACTTCTACACTGCTGGTGGGGATGCAAACTAGTGCAACCTCTTTGGAAAACAGTGTGATGATTTCTAAAAGACTAGACATTGACCTTCCATATGACCTAGCAAACCCCCTTCTGGGAATATACCCAGAGGAACTGAAATCATTCTACAAAAAAGATACCTGCACATGCATGTTTGTTGCAGCTCTATCCACAATAGCAAAAATATGGAACCAACTATGCTGCCCATCGGAGCTGGACTGTATTAAAAAAATGTGGTACATATAATCATTTGAATAGGAATATTTACATACATATAACGAGATATCTTGGGGAGGGACCCCAAGTATAAGCATGAAACTCTTTTTTTGTTTACACCATATCCGCATAGCCTGAAAATAATTCTATAAAATATTTCAAATAATTTTATTTATGAAATAAAAGATTTGACTGCAAATAAAAGATTCGACTTCACATGAGGTCAGTTATGGAATTTTGCACTAGTTTGCATCTTTACCAGCAGTGTATTATGCAGCTATAAAGAAGGACAAACATATAGACTTAGCAGCAGCTAGGATGGATTTAGAGTCTATCATACTCAGTGATCTATCACAGAAACAAAGAACAAAGTACCACAAGTTCTCACTCATAAGTGAACCCTGAACATTTACCATAATACTATAAGAAAGGGATTGGCAGTAGCAGGATATTGCTGAGGTGGGGTGGGGAGACACAGCATCAATAAGGGTATCTGATTTCAAACCAAGCAAAGTGGGGACCAAACGGAGGGCCAAATTTTACCTGTACGATGACTACTTGTCTACCTAATCCTGAATTGTACATCTTTAAAATAATAAAAAAAATTTAAGTATTTATCTTAAATATTTCCTATTCAAATGATTGTGTGCTTTTTTTCCTGTCCTGATAGCACCCAGACTGATGTAGAAGTGATCGAATACAAATACATATTTTCACATGCCTTTTACAACAATTCCTGTGAAGTAGACATGGCAAGTACTATTTAACATTCACATCTTACTGGTGAGGACTAAGGCTCACAGACTGTGAGCGGTCCAAAGACATAGTCTTTTTTATAATCCATAAAATGGGGCTAACAATATAACCTAACTTCTGGGGTCATTACAGAGATCAAATGAGGTAAAGCATGTAAAAGTGTTTAGTACTTGATAATGACTTGATAATTGTTTACTGTAATATACAGGCCAAGCATCCCTAATCTGAAAATGTGTAATCCAAAATGTTTCCTTCATAATCTAATGGTTGACATGATGCCATAAGTGGAAAATTCCATAACTGACCTCATGTGAAGGGCTGCGGTCAAATCTTTTATTTCATGAATAAAATTATTTAGAATATTTTATAAAATTATTTTCAGGCTATGAGGATATGGTGCAAACAAAAAAAAAAAAATGAGTTTCATGTTTATACTTGGGGTCCCTCCCCAAGATATCTCGTTATGTATATGTAAATATTCCAAATCTGAAGAAATCCAAAATCTGAAACATTTCTAGTTTCAATATTATACTTAAACTCTAAAAATTCTTAAGACGGACTGGTATTTTGCTAAACTATTTGGAACGAGTTCTATAGGTCTTATGTATCTTTTCAGTATCTATTTTTTTTCAATTAATGGTATTTGTTTTGTTAAGTACCATAGCATAATTAACAAAGATAAACCAATCAATTCATAATCACCTCCTGTGTTTATTGCTTTCTGAGGACAATAATAACCAGAATGAAAGCTAATTAACCTAGGCTAAGTTTACGTCAGCTTAGTGAAATTCTAGGCCCACTGTGATCAAATTTCTAAAAATCACAGCCCTAAATTTACAAAGTGAATCCAATTTTAATATTTCAGTGTAAATAACACATGCAATTTAAACATTTCTAGTCTCACAGGTTTACAGTCTATTAATTTTTTTGGTCATGGTGTGGGGAGAAAACAGGAAGTTAAAGGATTCAGTTTACTATACCTGTGTCAATTATTATACCAATACTTTGATCACTGAAAATTTCTCCAAATACTGAAGGTCAGGACTGTACTAAGAGTTGAGGTTACATATTAAACAAACAAATGTGGTTACGAACCTGTAGAAAACCACAGGTTATATATTACTGCATAGAGATAATAATATATAAAAATTCCTGGTTAATGTAAAGTACTTTGGTAGTATTGAAAACACAATAGAAAATTATCCTGTATAAATGGGACAGATACTGCACGTGTCGAACTTTCAGTAGAGAGAATAATGCTTCATGGCCAATTTATCATGTAGTATTTTTTAGACTCAGGGACATTTCAAGTGGTCTTCTTCTATAACAGTATGAGCCCTCCCCCACTCCCCTCCCTGAACTGGTGAGTACATTTTCATTTGGTACAAGAATCATTTTAAAGAGAAACAAGTGACAACCAAGTAGGGGCCCTTTTTCCTTCCTCAAGCATAAAGCCCTTTGGCTGGCCTCCTTTCCACGGGGGAGAGGAAAAATAAACAAAACCACTTTGGTACCCGGAGGACAAGGAGAAATGCAGCGGAGTTAGGTCAGCCCCTCAGAAGTTCCTCAAGATCATCCGTGGGGGTAGGGGCCTTGACCGGAAAAGGCCGGATTGCCCTCACAGGAAGGGCAAGCGACCCCGGAGCTTGCGGACGCGAACGCCACCACAGAGTTCCAAGGCGTCTGCCAGAGCGTCCGCCTCAGCGCCTCCACCGCCTCCCAGAGCGGTAGCTAGGCAACGGTGGGCCCTCCAGGAGAACCGAAGCCGGCTACTGTTAGTGCCTCTGGCGGCGAACTGCGAGCGCTGCAGAACGCTCTCACCGTTTTCCCCCTCCCTTCTCTCCACCCCGTTTGCCCCCGCCCACTCCTTCGCCACTTAGGCTCCTCCCTCCTCTTCTCTCTGTGTCTCTCTCTCTCTCGCTCTCGCTCTCTCCCTCTCCTTCCTCCTCCGCCTCCTCAGCTCTTGGGCTAGAATATCTATGGGTCGAAACGTGATGCGATGAATCCGAGAGAGACCGAAACTGGGACGAGGAGTGCGGCGGAAGCAGTGGGACTCCCGAGAATGGGGGCTTCACCACAATAGAGGCAGCGCCCCCACCCGCCTCCGCCAGCCCCTCCGGAGCGAAGCCCCCAAACCCCCTCGGGAAAAGGATGGCGGCGGCACCTACCCAGATCGAAGCCGGTGAGTAGCTGTGTTCGGGAGGCTAAGGGTATGGGGGCTTTGCGCGACGGCTGTCAGTTTTTTTTTTGTAAAAGCTTCTATTTCTCTTCTTTGCCTCCCTCTCAATCTTTTTTTCCCCCCTTCTTCCTCAGAGCTGTATTACCTGATCGCTAGGTTCTTGCAGTCCGGACCCTGCAACAAATCCGCTCAGGTGAGGGGGAGGAGATCTGGGAGTCGTGGAGAATGGTCCCAATGGGGAAATCGAGGCAGCGGGGTGAGCAGTTCGCCGAGGGTAAGGGAAAGGCCGGCCTTGACTAGTTCTACCGTCAGCGGCTGGGTTTGAAGTGGGGAGGAGGAATGAGTTGATGGCCCCAGCTGTTCCTCATATCCGTGTTTCCCTTTTGCTCAGGTGCTAGTGCAGGAGCTCGAGGAGCATCAGGTACGGAACCCCTTCGGGAAGGGGTGGGGAGGGTTGGGGTGAGACTGGAGGAAGGGGAGGGCAAGTCTGGGGCGGAAGGCAGGGGCCGAAAGGGAGGCTTCGATCTGGGCACCCATAGCTGTTGTCACCGGGGTGAATCGACTTCTTCCCTCAAAAGGGGCGGAAAACGCTGGGGTCTTAAGTCGTCCCCTCTTTATGCTTGTGCGAGGCGTTTTTTCAGGAT
>NW_007256040.1:126000-134309 GCF_000164805.1 Carlito syrichta
GAGAAATGAAAACGCCAAAGGGTCGAGGACCAGTACCTAGGCTGGGTCCGATGGGGAGCGGAGGCGTCTCCTTCATCGTTTGCCCCCCCCCCCCCCACTTTCTTTTAATCTGGCCCCCAGTTGATTCCGCGCCGCTTAGACTGGGAAGGTAAAGAGCACCGAAGAAGCTTCGAGGATCTGGTGAGTAAAGTTTTCATTTCAACTTAACCAAACTCTTTCTCTACTCCCTCTCCACCTTGTACCCCCTACCCGCTCCCGACCTCTCAGCCAACAAGGCTCTAGAGCTCGGTGCTGAGCCAAAGAACGACTGCCTCTTCCCCCCCCCAACCTCCTCGAGTCTGAGAAAGGGTACCTTGCCCTCCCCTTGTCCTTGCTTGTTTCCACCTGAAAACTTTGAAGAATGTGACTTGGTTATCAGAAGTACCGTGTTGTGGATTATGAATATGTTACAAATATCGGGGAAGGCCCATTGTAGGTGGAAAAGGGAGAGAAACCAGAGGGTTATCTTGGGGCACGTACCAAGGACTGACGCTGGCCAATGACAGCGTTGGTAACAGCCCGGAGTTCCGGATTAGTGGAAGAAAACTGGTTTCTGGTTGGTCCTGGCCTGAAATACGGGAACTGAGGCCAGGCTTGGTCTTTTTTGGGGGGGAGGGAGGAAAAAGGGTTCAGAAGGGGGAATTGACGGATCCGAGACCGGGGAAAAAGACATAATTAAACATAATAAGGAGCATTGAGCCAATTCCAAATGTTGTTGGTTTTAGATAATGAATTACCAAATAAAAGCATAATCGTTGTATACCTCAGAATCTTAGAAAATAGCTCGTTAAATCATTAAAACGTATTTGTAAAGATGCAGTTTCACTGAGTAAAAACTGTAGATTATGACCTTTTTGAGACTCGGTGAAACACTATTTTGAGTTTGCCAGGAGACAACAATGGACATATTTTAAAACAGAATATACTTTAGTAAAGAACCTAAGGCATTGGATTGACTGTGTTGTTTCCCCAGTAAACATAATTCATCGTATAAATGCATCTTCTACTCAGCAGTGACATACAAAAAAAGGTGATCCTTTTTATTTTAGGGGAGGTTTCCTTATGTTAGTCACTGGCACAGTGCATTGGAGGGTAATGAGAGGAGAAAGGGATGATGTTACTAAAATTTAAATTCAATTATCTTTTTTTCAAATAAGATCCAAGCAGTGGAAAATCAGACAAAGTTAAAGTTGGAGGGGCACGGCAGACTCTAAATATAAATGATTTAAAAATCTGCTTGCACCAAGACTATATTTAAATTGCTTTAGTGTTCATTTTTGTATTTTTCTTTGTATTAAATTACAACAGTGAAGCCACATTAATTACTACCGAATACACTGGCTAAATTTTTTTCTTATTTTTTGCAAGTCTCAGAAAATGGTATAATAATTATGATAAGGGTAAACTCGACTGTACTATTGATTATTAATGATAATGATTTCTCAGATGGATAAAAATTATTTTTGGTAGCCGAGTGTGGTGGCGCATGCCTGTAGTTCCAGCTACTGGGAAGGATGAGGTGGAAGGATCGCCTGAACTCAGCAGGTGGAGGCTGCAGTGGCTGTGAGTGTGCCACTACACTCAGGCCTGGGTGACAGAGTGAGAATCCAACTCAAAATGTATATATATATTTGAAAAAACTGCCTGTGTTGCTGTTTATTTAATTTGTAGTCAGACCTTTTGTTGACCTTAAGACCTTCCTTACCTCCTCCCAAAAAAGGCAAAAACAGTAGTGCCTACTAATATATGTTTTAGCACTCAATTACTGATATGGTTTTGTAGATATAGTTTTAATGCCAAGATATATCGAAAATGTTTTCATTTATATTTGTTCCTCTTGCAACTAATATATGTCCGCAGGCAAACTATTTTTAAGCAAGTGGCAAAAGGAGACTTAAGAGGAAAAAGCTTTTTTAAAAACTAATTTGAGTGATAAAAAAATAAATGAAAATAAAAATAATTAAAAATAGCCTTTGCACCACACACACAAAAACCCAGTTTACGAGACTTGTCCTTTCCTTACATTGTAAATGCATATTTTTATGTAATTATGACCAATGTCCATTTTATGCTTTATATTTTTCTTAGCACTTTTAAATGTATTTACCTGTATGTTTGAAAAGTCATCATTGTTTTAGTGGTTAAAAAAATTTAATTGTTTTTAAGATGCCATGTGATTTGAACACAACTTCTAGCTGAGCATTTGAGTTACTTCTAGATTTTTGCTAGTATCTTTGCATAGTTAGGTAGTCTTTTTCTGCTTTTTACCTTTTCTTTCCCCCAAGTTTTTTTTTTCTCCTTGGGCTTTATTCCCTAACGTAGACTTATGAGGTCAATGGGTCTCATCAGTTTTATAGTTCTTGTCATATATTGTAAGATTGCTCTCCAGAAGACTGTACTAATTTATAATATCACCATCTAGGTACCTAAAGTTTTTATAGTTTTGACCTTTTGGTAACTTTAATAGGTGAAGACAGCTCCTAGTTGATTTAAGTTCTTTTTTTCATTATTAATGAAGCTTAACCTTTAATGAGGTTTTTAAAATTGTTAATCCATTTGTATATCCTTACATAGACTCGATTTTAACCTTTTATCTTTTAAATTTACTGTTTCTTTTCTGTTTTGTGTTTTATACATTTTGATTTTTATGCACACAGAGAAATTCTTCTATGGTTTGAACATTATCCATAGTTTAAAGTAGTATATCTTTTTTGGTTTTCATTTACCTTTCATATTGTGTGCTTAGGTTTTCTATTTTTCCATACTGGGATCCAGATTTTCTAGGGATAGTACTTTTTGGTATTATGGTCTTTTAAGTCAAATGTTTGTTCTCTCCCTGAGGATTTCTTTGTAAGGGAAGATGGGGCAGGGTTGCCTGAGAATATGAACTGAAGGAAAAGAAGTATGGTAGCTGAGAACTGAGTGTGCAGTGTTAGATTGATTACAAGATTCATCAGTTGTATTGTTGATTACATTATTTCACATATGACCTCAGATTTTGAATGGCTTCATTGTAGAAGAGATGGCATATTTTTCCTTGGTGTAGCTATTTTTTAAAGTACTATCAAAATAATGAATTTGTATATTGTGGCCTTTGATTTAGCTACATGTTTTGGATTGAGATTTAGGGCAATGTATTGATAAATAGTATAATCATGCTTTACCTGGTATATTAAATTATATAGCAATACTTCAAACTTAAGATGTACTGGGGTATGAAAAAGAAAGAATACAATTGCATAATGAATAGGTGAAGGGCTATAAACAAAGATATCAGCATACTCCATTAAGGTTCCATAGCCATGTGTACTGCATACTTGAAACAAAAATCTTGCCTTTCTCTTCATATGTATACTTTCATTTGAATCGATTGTCTATAATGCTTAACTTGATTTATCCAGAAGATTATTAAGGTGATGATAGATTGGATTTCTTCTGTTATTATTGCATATGTTATAAATCCCTTTTCTGAAATGGTCATCTGATTTAATGTTTGTAATTTGGAACACAAGGGAAGGTGTTTTTTGTTAAAATTACTTGTAGGCAAGTATTGACCTATCCAGATTTAAGCATGTTTTAAAAAATGAATTTGTGGGATTGGCTCGGTGGCTCAGCCTGATCTGCTGGACTCCGGTGATCCTTCCATCTCAGCCTTGCAAGTAGCTGGAACTACAGGCATGTCCCACCACGCCCAGCTAATTTTATTTATTTATTTATTATAGAGATGAGGTTTCGCCAAGTTACCCAGGTTAATCTTGAACCCATGGGCTCAGGCAATCCTCTCACCTTGGCCTCCCAAAGTGCTGGGATTATAGGTGTGAGCCACCGCGCCTGATCAATTTTCTAGAATTTTAAGTAATGATAGAGGAAGAATTTTGAAGTTGTGATTGTTTCTGAGGTTTGATATGGGCATTTTAATTTATCTTCAGCTTCCCCGTTGACTGTTATTGACAATATAATAGAATTATATTTGCTTCTTGCAGTTCATCTTAAAATAGATAATTTAAAATAATTACCCATGTCCTTTGAATTGTGGTGACCCTGTTGAATTGTTGGCTGTTTTTTTTTTTTTTTAAAGTTGGAGTCTTACTCGGTTGCCCAGACTGGAGTGTAGTGGCCACTCCCTGCCACCGCAGCCTCTACCTGCTGGGCTCCGGCGATCTTTCCGCCTCAGCCTTCCGAGTAGCCGGAATTACAGGCATGCGCTACCACACCCGGCTGATTTTTTGATTTATTGTAGAGATGAGGTCTCGCTGCCCAGGCGGGTCTCGAACCCGCGGGCTCAGGCAATCCACTAACCTCAGCCTCCCAAAGGCGCGGGATTACAGGCTGAGCCACCGAGCCCGGCTTGTTGGCTGTTTTATTGCTTCCTCCTTGGAACTTTATTGAGGATGACAAACAGAGATAATCGGGGGTTTCTGTGTGTGTGTTTAAATGAACAGTTTTTGTTAATATGTGAAATTTATATAATGAGGCTGGGCGCGGTGGCTCATGCCTTTAATCCCCACTTTGGGAAACCTAAGTGATAGGATTGCATGAACCCAGGAGTTCAAGACCAGACTGGGCAACATACTGAGACTTTGTCTCTAAAAAAAAAAAAAAAAAAAAAAATTATATATATATATAATGAAATTATTTGGGAACTTTTTTTTATAGGCACATTTTAAGATTTTTAGATCATGTTAAGGAAACTCATAAGACTGAATCAAAGACATAATTGTGTTGAGGTGTTATATATATTTTTACATTTAATATTTGTCATCCATAAAATTGAAAAGGCATCAGTTAATGCTGACTTTTGGAATGACATAGATTGTATCACTCACATTTTATATACAGAATACTTGAGTGATCTTATACTATTAAAAAAAATTTATCAGGATTACATATTTATTACTGTCTTTAAAAATAAAACAGGCATCTATCATGATGTGTGTTACAAGAACTTGCATCTGCACATAACACATTCAGGTTTAAAAGTGTTTTCACATTATCTCATTTGATCGTCACCACTTACTTTAAAACACTGTATTTAAATTCCAGACATACCTGTATTATTTTCTTACGTTAACCAGCTGTTTTTCAATTACTAGTAATAGCTTAAATTGTCTGTTAGAATAGCAGAATGATCTTTGAGTCCTGGTAGCATAGTTATTGCATGTCTAAGTGTGGAAGCAGTTCAAACATGTGTGATTTATTAACTGCCATGTGGACACACAACCATAGTTAGGAAGAATAAAATGAATCATATGAAATCAAAAAGCATGTGCTGCTCAACCCCAGTGCCTATAATGCTGGTAGGTAGTATGGCAGAGAGGAGTCAATATCTAAAAACCAGTATTCCTGAATACTGACTTGCTTAAGCTATATGTACGCTTTTGCTCTCTGAAACATGTTGGCTTTAGCTATTTGTCTAGATTGATCCCTGGCATTTTTTTTTCCTCATGTAGGCTCTAGGAACATACTTTCAATGATTAAAATGCTTTTGGAGATTGGTCATTAATCCTGGGAAAGCTAGTATCTCAGTACGAATGAGATGATATTATGAAAGTGAAGAGAAGCAACTGTTAGGGAGTAAGAATTTGGATTTGTTAAATTTGCCTTACAAAATTTTGTTCTGAAAGAATGTTTGTTACTATTTGAATATTAGTTTTAGTTTGTGTATTTTTGTTTTTGTTTTACTACTGATGTTGATTACTGGTTGTATTAATAAACACTTTCTTTTCGTGGGGAGCAAAATAGTATTCTAAAGGCAATTTAGTATTTGTGTCATAATTTAGAGTTGCCCTTATTTGACATTTCTCTCTTGGGTAGCAAAGATGCTAAGATTTCAGGTGGAAGATAGCCTTTACTTACTGAGTGACCCTAGGCAAGTTACTTAATTTCTCAGAAATTCAATTTCTTCCTTTATAAAATGAAAATTTCTAACTGTTTTATGGACCATTGAGTTAAATATGAAAGGGTGCTTTTTGTTAATTGTAAAATGCTTTGCAACTGAATTGTTTATTACATTTTAAAATTTGACCAGAGTGGCTCAATGGCTGGCGTGGAAATCTGGAGAACTATGACTTTAGAATTTATATTTTCTTAGGTAACTCATTATCACCTACTAATTACTAATTTTCTTAATATTTTTTATAAAGTAAGAGGCATAGAAAAATGTACTATAAAAAAGAGTACAATGTGAGTGTCAGAATTGAACCCAATTTACACAAAAAATTTATGTCAAAAGATATTTAGTGTCATTTGCTTTTTTTTTTGACAGGGTTTTACTCTGTGATCCAGGCTGGAACATGGCTGGAGTGTAGTGGCATGATCACCGCTTACCACAGCCTTGACCTCCTGGTCTCAGGCAATCCTTCTGCCTCAGCCTCCTGAGAAGCTGGGACTGTAGCCACACCACCACTCCTGGCTAATTTTTTAATTTTTTGTAGAGATGAAGTGGTTCCACTATGTTGCCTAGGCTGGTCTCAGAACTCCTGGGCTCAAACAGTTCTCTACCTTTACTTCCCAAAGTGCTGGGATTACTGTTGTGAGCCACCACACCTGGTCCATTTGCATTTTTATGAATGTCGGAAGAATAATTCACTATGATACTAATATAGTAGTCACTCTTTTTAGAGACGTCTTTCAGAGGTTTTATTGGAGGGATTCTCAACCCTTCTGATTGATGTTATTCTGAACTTATTTTCTATGTATGGTTGCTAATTTGTTTCTTTAACCTTGTTTAAGATGTTTTCTCATACCCTTTAATATCTGCTATGGTGCTTTATAGTTAGCTAGTTAGTTTTTTGTTCAGTTTTCTTAACTTTTGTTAGGAGCATGGTATATATTTTTTAGGTTGATCTAATATGCCAGCTGAAACTAGGTTCTTTCTCTACTGAACAACTTCTAGAATGTGGGTAGGTCCCCTGTTCTTATCTTGATTTCATCTGCCTTCAGTGCTTTCATGAGGTAGTGTAATCCAGAGAATACTTGAGCATAGGAAAGTTGCTGTGGTTGTCTCTTTCCTGAGGAAATCTTAAAACTAATAAAAAGAAAAACAAATGCTATGGATATTAATTAAAAATTTCAAAGGAGAGTGATAAGGAATCTTAACATTTTATAGCCCATCCTGCTAACCAAAAGTGTGACTAGAAAAAGGCCTGCCTTCTCTCTTTCCTTTACCCATTTTTCCCCTCTCTTTCAAATTCAGCAACCATTAAAATTCAGCACTTAAATTATGAAAATGTCATATGGGGTTATTATAGGCATATTTTACTGAAAAGTGCAAAGAAAAAAAACTACTGTTAATATTTCCTTCCAGTCAGTCTTGTTTTTTTATGCAAGTATTTTTATTTTTTTTCCTCAAAATAAGATGATACCCTGGATAGAGTTTTTCCATAACATTATGACAGAGCACTTAAACATTGAGGAGATATTATATGCTAGTCACCATACAAAGTGTTTTAATGACTAGCATGCATTTCTCTTTGCTTGGAATGCTTCCCTTCCCTTTTTCTGTCTTGGGAACTTTTCACTTATCCATCAAGTGTGAAGGTGGACATGAACCCTTATCTCCAGGCAAAATTAGGTACTGTACTACTTTATTTCCTTAACTTTCTGTACTGACCTCTGGGCACAAGCAGCTTTGATTTGTTTCTGTTTACTAGTTTGTTTCCTCCACTGGGACTGTAGCTTCCCTTAGGGCAGCAGATTAATCTTCTTTCTATTGCATTTCTATACTTTAAATGTCTGAATGAATGAATGATTTTTGTCCTAACCAAATCATATAAGATAGTTATAATTACTCTTTTACAGATGAGGATGCTTAGGTTAAGAAAGGCTAAGTAATTTTGTCCAATGTCACATAAGTAGGAACTGGGGATGCTGGGAAGATTCAAATCTAAGTTTTTCTCCTGTATCACACTACCAGAAAAGAGTAACAGCTAGTCAAGTTTAGAGCATGAATAATCCTGGCTCTTAGACCTCAAAGTTCCGTGCTTATCTCTAAACTACATTTATGTTGATTTAAAGTCTTGTTGTATTTTTCAAAATCCATTTTGTTTTGACCTTTATATATGCCTGTTCCATCCTCCTCTCCAAAAAATTAGAAATCCCAGACATCTCATTTTACTTCTTGAGAATATGACCCCAATTTGATTTTTCATTTTGCTTCTGCAACCATGCTCTTAGTTAGAAAACAAACACACAATTCTGTTTTTTTTTTTTTTTTTTTAATTACTTGTCTGGTATTATTATTTGTTTTTGCTTTTTTTTTTTTTTTTTTT